>NC_141765.1:85152537-85452537 GCF_982258835.1 Parasteatoda tepidariorum
CTGACTTAAAAAGAAGAAAAAATTGATATTTAATAGTCCTTTTCGATAAAAATAAATCAAAATTTTAAACAATAAGTTTAAAAAATTTGTTTATTTTAAGTTTCGTATGAAATAAAACATATGTTACCGAAGATTTATCATAACAATATTCCTTATAAATATGTTTAGAATATAATATGGGGAAGGGATATGACTGAAACTCGATGGGATTCCCTATAGGCAGACTTACAAGTAAAAAAAGAATAAATAAAATAGTATTTTTTTTAGGCAAATAATATTAGGTATGAATAAATAGCCTATCTAATATGTTTTATGTGTTGGGATTATTTATGTGAGGGAATAGTTAATATAAATAAATTACTAAGCAAAGAACTTAGATAGACTGACTATTCAGTTTCTCAGCATTAATATAGTTAAACTCTTTCAGTTTATTATAATACGCGTATAAGTATAAGAAAAGGGAAAAGGTTTTATTAGCGTGATTACGAAAATAAAAGAAGTGAAAAAAAATTACTTCTAGCTTAGTAGAAACTAAGAATCCATTTGTTAAAGATTTATGTCCCCAGCTGTCATTTACATCTTTTATTAGTCCAAAATTACAATTCGTAAAAAATAGCATCACTTCATCTTACAAGTTCTGTCAGCAAGTTAAGTTTGGGTCGAACAGTTAGTGATTTTCCTGTCTCTTATTTTAATATTATATATTTTTTTCTTAATTTTCTTTGCTTGAAAGCTTAGCTAACAGTAATTTAGGAGAAGGGAAAGTAATAAATTGTATGCGCTCCTTTTTTATTATTCATTGGTTAGTATCAGAACTTACTGAAGAAGGAAATGCTGTTTTTAAGAGAAAACTATTTTTTTTGTGTGAATTCTTTGGAAAAAATTATGACTGTTGACACTTTAATGTAACAGTATAACCTTAAATTTGGCTAAAATTGGAAGATATTAATGAACTTAATTATAGCATAACAGTGGATATCACTTAAGTATAATTTTGAATCGATTAACAGATTTGACATTTTATTTTTTAGTTTAATAGGAGAAATATTGCTATACTAATAAGCACTTACTTTGCTTAGAATTTAAGGGAAAAAAATACTAAATGTCTAAAAATAGGATTTTTTTTAAACACACACACAAAAAAAATCCTTTTTCTATAAAATGATTTGTATAAACATGGGTCTTATATTTAATACGTGTCTTATATTTTCATCAAATTTAGTCCTAATATTAGGATTAAATTCATATGAAAACTGATGTAAATGAATAAAAAACATTATAGTTAATATAATTTTTACAAAGCATTTAGAAAGCGATGCAATTTTAACATGAAATTTTGTAACAATTATTACTAATATCTGTTATTATTAAGCATATGGTAGTTACTTAGGAATTAAATCATCTAAATTTCTAAACTTGACAAATATTCACATTGTAACATTCTACCTTTCTCTGTGTAAAATTATAAAATACCAAGACAATTATCTAAATTAAACAATTAATAGTCTTATGCTGCAATCGTTAATTACAGAAATTGAAAGAATCCCAAACTTTCGAAATTGACTTTTTTTAAAGAAATAATATTTAGATAGGTTTACTGCTAAAACTTCTGGATACAATTACGGTATGCAGTTCTGGCACTTTGAATGTATTATCCGTAAAATCCATTTCACCGTAAAATTTATTTTTATCGTAAAATAATATACCGTGATTTTTACAGTAATATTTCTTTAATGAGAGTGATTCAGAGATTTTCGGTAATTATTACTTTGAAAATTACGGTATATCATATTTTTTGTTCCGTAACATGTTCCGGTAAAAATGTATTGGTGCGGTACTTTTTATCGTAATTTGATCTAGATTTTTTTGCAATTTAAGCTCATTGTTAATAGTAAATCTTAAAGATATCAAAGTGAGGTCTGGTTTAAAAATGTGTTAACCGAAGAAAAAAATTATGTCATTAACTTATTCGTAATTAGGCTTATACCTTAAAACATTTAGAGTTGTCCTTGCTTAAGGACTGCACTGATCTATTCAAGATCACAGTTGAGCAAAATTGTTAATATTTATTTAAATAATTTCCACTTTTTTTCAGTTAAACTGGTTATTGGTTTAAAACTATTAGTCCGACAACAACATAATGGATATGTTACTGTGAATGACCGAAATTGGTGGTTGTTGATTTCCACCGGTGAATGTTGACAGTTACATAGTCGCTTTGGTAAATGTCCGAAATATATACTAGGCCACTGCCCGGTATACATTTGCCCGCTACTCTGAACACTGATGTTTCTCCTAATCTATCCTCAGCCGATATTAAAATATCGAATAAATATAATAACATCAACAAATAAATTAATATAAAATCGGATATAACAAATATTTCGGACATTCACCAAAACGACTATGTGATTATTGACGTTTACCGGTGAAAGTCGACGTTCTCTTGACACGGTGACAGATACATATTTAAATTACTTTAAACTTGTTCAATGCAATTTACTATTGCTTTAAAACTAATTGTTTAAACCAGTTGCAAAAAAGGCGGATAGTTATTCACATATTTCTTAATTTCATTCAGTGAAATTTATTAATTTTAAAACTTTTCAAATGGTAAATAGTTTAAAAAAAAAAATTAAATCTTTTTATCTTCTTCCCTAAACTGCCTCTAAATTTGCATGGAGCTTTTTATTTTAATTTATTGGAATGAAATATTTGAAAAAGAAATAGTTTAAGAAATGTGTTCAACGCGAGTCAACATAATTCGAAACTCAAAAGTGAGTCCCTTTTCAAGTATTATGTAAAATTTATGTAACAATTATTTGAACAAATGTCCTAAAATTTTTGATTATTTCCGATTTTATGCTGAAAGCAATTGATCTAGTGAAAGAGTGCAAAACAAAAACATAAACTTTTCTTAAACATCAAGGATTCTTTGAAATGTAAGTAAAAACTTTCATGTCTAAAATGGAGAAAGAATTAAGGTGCTTTTAAAAATATTTCTTATCTTTTGTAGAACTCCTATATTGTGTAAGAAAAGAAATAGAAAATAAGTAGTAAATAAAAGTAAAAGGCTTTCCTCATGACTATTTTTATTTTGATGTTTTTTTACATTTATTTTTGGTGACGCCCTTGTATCTAAGAGTTACCTAAACTGGCATTTTTATCCGAAATGACTATAAGTAGCTCACACATCATTAACTCTAACATTTCTAAGAAAGAAGTGTTATTTTTTCGGAACTTCTATAGAATTATAGTCACATAGGTGTCTTTATAGCTTTATCAAATCGATTAATTGAAATCAAGTCAAAGAATGACGTTAGCAATTCGGTATCGGAATTTGTAAGAATATATATATATATAATAAAATGCATGATAAATAGTGTTTGATATTAACTACACACAATTACATTTCCTAAGGGATACGCATTCTAAAAGGTTCTTTTAATCCTTTAAATAGACACTTTTTTCTAGTAATGTAATATTAAAATATTTTTAAGATTATACGTGATTTACATATATCAGTCGTTGAACAACAGACCCAATTTTGGGTTTACGACTACGAATGTTCAACTCCGTAGCCTTATAATTTCGAACCAATCCAGAAGACAAGGAAACTTTTGGATCAGTATCCCCAGAGGTATTGATTTGTTATGGGAACATGGAGGACTTTGCGACTCGACAGATTTAACGTGCGTCAGTCACCATTTACTACACGGGGAGTCTTCGGCCTGCGGAATCGAACCCACGAACTCTTGGACATGGGCCCAGTGCCCTACCAACCAGACTATCCCTGCCTCATACGTGATTTACAATGAAAAATGTATTTAACTTCTTACCTAAAGTTAATTTGACTTTTAAAACCATTTTTTTGGTGATTTTTCTCAAACCTTTACTCACTGTGAAGAATTGACTACGATTTGAGTTTCTGTGCTAGTAAGTAGCAGAATTTATTGATGTTGTTTTTATAACTGCAAATAAATGCGCGGAGAAAAAATAAACTGAGCAAGTACATATCGTACAAAAAAAATAGGGGTTCGCCTCTATTTTTGACTCCACACGTTCCTTAACTGTTACTTACATTTATGTTAACAAAAGCCTTCATTGGTGTTCTTTTTTATTTTCTGAAGTTATCAAATCACAAATCCTATGATGGGGACACAAATCATAGTTTGAAAAATAACTGCTTCCATTTGATTTTTAGAAATTAACGAAGTTGGTCGAACTTATAAAGGGTTAAACAAAATTTGCATTAAATATGGGCATCTCTATTGCGTTTAAGGTATAAATTAGTTGTTGATGTTTTTGGCGATTCCTAATTTCTATTTAAAGCAATTACAATAAAGTCCTATTGTTCAGAGATTTGACTTCGACATTTAACGAATTACTTCAACCGGTGGAATCTTTTATGCATCAACAAACCTTTATTTAATTTTCTATGGAAATAATAAATGTGTAATAATTCAGGAGTATATGATTTATAAGAGACTAATTCATTAGTGAATAATTAATAAAAGGATAGTCAGTCTATGCGTGAATAAATAATAAATAAATGAATACCAAATGAATAAATAAAAAATAAATAAATTATGAGCGAAAAAATAATAAATTAATAAATCTTGAGTGAATAATTAATTATAGTTTCAGTTTGTGACGTATATCTCGGAACAAAATAAAGATCATCTGATGTAGAAAGTTTGTGGTAACTATTTATTTTAAAATGAACCACGAGAAATATTAAATTTTCCAGACAACACAACAAGTTAGATTAAATGTTAAGGGGCAATTCACAGTTCCTGTAGCTCTACAGTAAGACATGACTATGATGATTTTAATGCCGCCATTGCAAATGACACAGCAAAAAGTCCTCGGTCTGTTTCTGTCATCCACATCTTAGCCATTTCAGGCATATTTGTTTGGTCGGCAGATTACTCGTGTTAGAAGTCTCCCTCTGATAAGAGCTGACAGGTAACGCAGGTAACTGTAAAGAGATACAATTGATTGAGATTGTAACAGAAATACAATTTACACAATATAAATATCACAAAAACTACATCAACTGTAGATTATTAACTTGGACCTATATATATATATATATATATATATATATATATATATATATATATATATATATATATATATATATATATATATATATATATATATATATATATATATATATATATATATATTATATATATATATATATATATATATATATATATATATATATATATATATATATATATATAATATATATATATATATATATATATATATATATATATATATATATATATATATATATATATATATATATATATATATATATATATATATATATATATATATATATATATATATATATATATATATATATATATATATATATATATATATATATATATATATATATATATATATATATATATATATATATATATGTGTGTGTGTGTGTGTGTGTGTGTGTGTGTGTGCGTGTGTGTATATATATATAAATCAATATTTACACGCGCACGAAAGGTAAGTAGTTAAAAACGATAATTTTAAGTTTTGCTTTTTGCTCACCTTTCAACTTATAACTTCAATAGCATAACAACAGATCGATGAAAAGTTTTATAAATCGTTTCAATATCCCTTTATCGATATAATTAAAATATGACACAATATTTTCAAATCCTCAATACAAAAATAACATTTCAAAATAAAAAAAAGAACCAAAGAAAAGAATCGAAAAGAATTTTTAAAATTTAAAAAAGTTCTTTCTTGGATGTCATTGACTACTTTCTAATGTTATATTAATGTTGTATATATAACCTGTTTACTTTATCCATATAATAAACTTTATTTATTTTTAGCTCTAAGTTTCTTAGTGTGGGTCCCTTAAATATTGTACATTGTAAAGCTCCTTTTCTTCAAGGCTTCGGTTCCTACATCGACAAAAAATACTATTTCGCATTTAGTTTTGTTCCTTTCAATTTTCATTTATTTTTTTCTGAACAATATCACTGAAAAGGTGCGGAGACCTGCAATTTAACAGTCTCCATGTATTTAAGAGTCAATAATTTATGAGTCAATGTTTTACTCATAAATTATAAAGAAAATGTATTTAAACCCGAAAGTACTTTTCTTACATAATACAAAATAATTACAGAAAAGTGACTGACAAAAAAATCTTTGAAGTTCCTTACACGCGCGTGTAATAAAATAAATAAAATAAAACCCAACTTAAATATGTGGTGTGCGTTTGGGTGAGTAACGTCAATGAATTAGGGCAGTTTTATGCTCTGGAACCACGAAACGTTACAAATTTCATAATTATTTTTCGAATAAACAATTAGAAAAAAATAGCCCTTAATAATATTTACCCATTTAATGAGGAATAAAATCTATGCTCTAAACGCCTTTGATTGAAAGATCAATCAAAATTTATCATTAAATTTATCCTTTTAAATTTATCTTTTTTTTAAATTTATCATTGCAATGAAACGCCTTTGATTTATCATTTTAAATCAAGTATTTCTGGACACAAATAGTCTACATTTAAAGAAACTTGATTCATAAAAACTTGATATTTGCTCTAAATTAAGTCTTTAAATTTTTTACTAAACATGTGTTCTATTTTCATTGTTATCAAATTTTATTATAAAAAGTTGCCAAAATATTAATCTTGAAAATAAACTAGGATAATATTTTATCTTCCCTTGTTTTTCTTATGAGTATTTTGACGTAATTAGAGCTTGGGGCTACTTTTTGTTCAAGGGAAAAAGATAGATCATCTTAACTATTTCCAAAAACGATAAAAAAAAATTATTCGTTAAATATTGAAGCACAGATCGTAGCACTTAAGTGAGAAAACATGGCAAACGACCGATTGAGTCATCTTTGTAAAACTCTTGCTCAATCGATGATAGAGTCGATAGCATATGCGAGAAAAGACAAATATCAGAAAAGCTGTCAACCCTAGTTTACTTAAGGGATATCGGCTTACTAGTTGAGACTGGGGCTATTAATGTCACTATCAATGCTACTTGCACCCGTCATGAAGAAACATTTCTTTCTAAAAGTGGTTCCTTTAGAGTTGCAACAGACAGATGGAATGCTTGAAGAATCCCCGAAAGTCCACAATGTTTTTTTATTATCCAAATTGAAACTCGGTAGATGGAAAATTTCCGATTTCGACTTGCCAATTCTTGTTGTGTCAGTGTAAACGAGCTTTCATTTTATTTAATCGAAATTTGTTCGATTAAAAAAAACTTTGCTTCTTTTTTGGAGGAAAAGTAAATTTTAAAATATATTAAAAAAATTATTAGGATATATTTTGCTGGAAGTGCAAAAATAATTAATGCGTAAATAAATTTAGGGAGAACTTTATTTGTAGCATCTCATGAGAGCTTCAACTTATAAATCTATCTTATTGAAGACCACACTTTAAAGAGTTTAATCTACTAAAAGCGTTCCTATTCTAGATAATTAACACTTAGAAATTAAAAAACAAAATTGATTTTAAATATTTTTTTTAAAAATTTACCCAAATTTAATGTTGGATAAATTAGATAACGGCATTGATTTCCGATTTTCCTACAATGTTATATATGAGTCTCTGTTGGTCAGGGTAGTGCATGAAGTTGTTAAGTGATAATGTTTGATAATGCTTTAAAAAAAAAAAATTCTGGTGGCACCTGGCCAAATGAATAAGATGGATGATTTATGATCGACTAAAAAGTTTTTCGTCTGGACCCTTGTTTTAATAATTCGATTCATTGAGATTCTCGACTGTTTTAAGAATTATCCATAAATTCTATATTAATGAAGAATCTAAGCTAGTAAACTGTCCATTATCCTGTTCTTAAGTTACAAACTAATCATAACAAATAACAAATTTTTTAAACTCTTAAAAAATCAGTGGGCCTCCTTAACGATCGTAAAGAAGCGGGAATGACGCAGCGTATGAATAAATTAAATTTGGAGTCATGAAATGACCCCAAATTTAATTTATTCATACGCAAAAAAATATATAATAATTTTTTTCGGAAATTTAACACTTTTCAGTCTTTGACTTTCTTTTATTTACTATTTAAAACTTTATACTATTCTTTTTGCGATAAAATTTACTTCTTTGATAATTAGTATATAAATGATAACAGTTTACTTGATATTTTTGTTTTCATGCAAACATGTATATACATAGTAAGTTTTATTTATATTTAATTTTCTTGGAGGCAATAATTACACACAGAAATTATATGTTCCTTTCATAAAATATGTGTGCACAAAATGCTACTTCCAGTTGTTTTCGATTTGTCGAGCAAAGCTTTCTTTTGAAGAAGTTTTTTAAGTTTTAATTTGGTTAAGGCAACAACTGTTTAGTATTTAATAATCAGAGTTTGTGATTCAAACTCTGATTATTCGCACATTTGTTTGCTTTCATCACTAACAAGTGAAGTCTTAGATTTTATACACAGTTAGGTTACGTCGACGGTATTTATGCACAGTTGGTGGACTTTTGTTTAACAGTGAAGCAGTTTTTGTATTGATTGTGCGAAAAACTTGAATATTTTTTTATATATTTTTTTAACGCAGGCGAGGAACTTTCGTTCGTCACCTCGGAAGAGACCAGTGTTGCTCATTTAACGTTACCCAGTCAAGGGAACGTGAACCAAAAGTCAAGGAGGCGAGCAACATTACCCACACCACACTGCCACAGATACCCATTCATAGGGTGGCCCACATTCACACAACAGAGAACAACACACAGAGAGGGAAACATCCATGCCCTGAGCGGGATTCGAACCCGCAGCCACTGGCTTCACAGTCAGGCACGCTGACAGCTCGGCCACCTGGCGTCTGAATAAAAATGAAAATAGTAAAAAAGTAGGAATCACTTTAAATAGAAACGGAAAATATTGAACCAAACTTATCCACAACGAGAAATAAATTGATTCGTAGAACAAATAGAAAGACGCGCAGGGTTATTCTATGACCCCAGTAGGTGATAAAGTGTCTATTGGGGAGGAAAAAGGCCGGAAATAACTTATAATTATTCAGTAAAGGTAGATAAAAAAGAAAAAATCAACTGCAAATAAAAAGGAGATGAACAGTTGTCTAATTTTCTAGAAATAGGAACTTATAGATTGCATGAGGTCATAAAATGACCTCTGTTCTCCAGGGTTTTCGTAAGAAATCGCTATTGAAATCAAAAGTCTACAATCTGGAAAAACTCATAAGAGTGAATGAACAACTAAATAATTATTAATATAATTGTATTTTATATATTTTCTAACAGAATCTTCACAATGATTATTTTTCAGATAATGTATTTATCTTCTCTCTGTTTGCTTCTGTTCATGAATGATGCGAATTCTATAAATCGATTCAAATTCTATAAAGGAATTCTTTTATTCGCATAACTAGATTTAGAAATATGTAAATAAATACATAAATAAATGCAAACTAAAATTAGCATCAAGGGGCTTAAATTTTTGACCACTCTCGTGAACGAAGTATCCTTATCTTCCAAATTGCGGCTATTCCTTTAATCTCGGGGGGTCGAAAATTCAAGTCCCTCGAAAAAAAGTATGTTTATGAAAAGATATTAAGCTTTTGTGGCCTGTCTTTGTAATTTGAGTTTAGTACTATATCTTACAATAGCATATTTTTTATGCTTTATTATTTTCTTAAATTTTGAAAAAAAAAATAATTTTATAAGGTAATTTTCGTATGTCATTTAATTTAGGAAAAACAATTTTAAAATGTGATATTGATTGGATCAAAACTAAATTGAAATATGAAATATTTAAAGCTATTTACTCACAAATTAATGCATTGAAATTTTACCGATAAAGCTTAGAGATAAATGACAAATACATGAATTTAGTTAGTTTGCAAAGTCAAACATTATTCTTGATTGACTAGCTTTATAGACATATTTCAGAGACATAGCTTTTTATCATATAAAAGGGGATGCATTAAAATAATTGCTTTTTTAAACAAAGAAAATAAACTAAATTATTATTTTTTGTTTGTTTATTTTTATATATAGTAGTAATTAAAAGGAAATTTTTTTTTAAATATGATATTAAACAGATCTTCCATAGAATTCAAATTGAACTTTAATGAAAAATATTTAATAAAATTTCTACCCAAAGTAATACCTTAAACTGTAGTCAATAGAGCATATATGTAGATTTGAATGTCAATGATGCAAGATTGGCTTAACTAGTCTGTAAAGTAAAACATTATTCTCGATTGCTTAGCTTTATAGACATATTAAAGTTATTCTAAAGCCAATATAAAGTCATTAGTTTAGCTCAAAATTTGCTACAGAGTTTTAAGGGAATGTATATTTCCAGTTGCGTGGATTCATTTGACTCGCGATAGTCTATAATTTAATTATTGTTAAAAATTTAATTACTCTATATTCAATTCGGCGTTTTGACTTGATGAGTACTTTCTTAAAAGAGTTCTAATACATGTAAGAATTTTAAGTAAGTAAACTTGCTTTAACGGGAATTAATTTGATTAAGCAAACGAGGAAAATGTTGATGTATTAGCAAAACTCTTAACTGTTTCAGGATTTAGATTTTTAATTATAATTTTAAAATTTACGCTAATAACTTAAATAAAAATGAGCTATACTTCAAAAATAATCACATCTTAATTAAAATATCGACATTTTAATTTTAAAGTAGAAACTTGTTGTAAAATGAAGCACATTTTCACACATTTTTTTGCCTTTTATTTACGAAAGAATTATGAGTTTTTAAAGGTAATGAAGCATAAAAATAATAAAATATATTCACCACAAAAAGAAAACATCACGTTAAATCTATAAGGAGAAAAAATTTTGGCAAAATTATCGTACTTGCATAGTAATGACTTTTCCGGTAAAAGAAACCATAATTCTGGTGATAAGTTCGAAATAAACGATATTTAAACGATTCATTTGGTAATATTTATGTTCGTATGGTAACGTTTTATTAAAAAATTTTGGTTTTTAAACTTATAATTCTTATTATCCCACATTCACGATATAAAATTAGAAAACTAATTTAACCGAATAAAAGACTTATTTGACATGCTTTAAGATATGATTAATTTACCTAAAAGTTTTTCAGATCCATTACTTGTCTTTACCAATTAGTTGGTAATTTTAACCTTTTGAAGTCTATGCCTTTTACCAGACAAAATAGCCACAAATTGTTAAAACTTTTATAGTTTAAAAGATCAGTTTATTTTAATGGTGCTTAGGAGTTTGGTGATTTATTATTTTATTTGTGTGATATGTTCTTCAATCTGACAAGAGAAAAGCCATTATTTGTATTAAGCGCACGAACCTGTATATTTATCTAAATAGAATTTATTTATTTATTGCTACACATCCAGGATTACAATAACATTCAAATACACTACCTCCATTTCACAAAGTGTTTGGAGGAAAAGCGAGGCAGTTTGGCTAAGGAGCTCCACTAAAACGGATAATTAAAAAAATATGCGTTACTATTCCAAGTATTTATTAATTTATTGTCGCGTATGCGTTTATAGGCTCAAGTGCTCATTACAATGTGCGGTTTTAAATAGGCTGTTGTCTAGTTGAAGAACAGATAGCAAAAGTTAGAGAAAGACTTTACAAAGAAGCATCTATGACGTGGGTTCCAATGCCACCGTATATCTTGGGTATATGATTGTGATGTCTTTCTCTATCTTGTGCTATGAGCATTTAGACTTGACAAGGTTTTAGTTTTATACCGAACTTGTAATAAATGCACAAGCCTGTGTGATATGTATGTGTAACAAAAAATAAATGGTACTTCCAGGATTGCGGTGGGATTCGAACCCGCTGACTGCACGTTTCCATTTTAGAGTATTGAGGCAGCCCGGATGCGTGACAATTAAATTACTGATTTTGTTTGGTTTAGTCCCGACATTTGTATATTTACAATACACTACTCTATAATTTTAAAGGTTGGTAAATGCTAGCTTATGGCTTATATAGAAATAATGACTACTAACTAACGAAAAACAAAGTTAACAAGCATTTACTAAATAAAATAGAGACTATCAAACTGAACATTTACAAACCGTCATTACAAATTATAATAGTATTGTTAAAATTACCAAAATTTTGTTTAAAATTACCAAATTTTACCACATTCACTACTGAACAACATGGTAACACAACCATATTTTATTGTTAATTTCATAAGTTATTATCAAAGCGCTTCGGTAGAAATTACCGTGCTTTTTGGTATTCTCATACAGCCAGAAACACGTTAAATTTTACCATATTCTGGTAGTTTTGATTATACTTTGGTTTCTTAGTATGGTCTACGACACAATTCATCTAATGTGGTGCCGTAAGGTATCAAATTCTTCTACTTAAATTACTTTTTAAAATTGTTTTCGAACGCTTTTTATAACATAAATATGACATTTAAATGTTTTACATATTCATAGAAAAATAAGTATTCAGTACATTTTTTTAAAACTTATTTATGAATATTTTTGAAATTATTCTGTTTTATAATTTCAGAAACATTAGAATGCTTTTTAGTTATTGAAATAATCCCATGATTCATTCAAAAGAAAGTACATAGTTTTAATTTATGATATACATTTAAAAGAGCTACTGTAAGGTGACATAACGTATTTCAACAGGGATCTAAATCATTCGTCGTAATTTACATTTCAAAAGAAAATTATAACTTCTGCACTTGATTAGTCTAGAAATCTTTTGAATCGTAAACTAAGATATTTTAATCATATTTGAAGTTCGAAAAGTTACTGCAATCGCCATACTTAGTTAAGTAATGACATGCGACTGAATTAAGAGAGATACTTTCAAGGAGATCTTAATGAACATGCCGTAAAAGTTAAATAAAATTTTATTTTTATGTTTTAAACAAACAATATATTTATTTATTGAGATCAAATCAATGTTAGAAAATAAGAGTAAATTTGTGAAGCAAAAACTTTATAAACGGTTATTCAAGTGAAAAAAAAACAAAAAAAAAACACTCATTTTTGTTTCTATTGAATTAGAGGAAAAAAGTAATGTTTTCAATTTTTATAGTTTTTTTATTTCATTGTTTTACATTGCGTTTTTTATGAATAAGAAATATATATTCATTTCAAAAAATTTTGCTTGCTGTGTTAAGGGATACTGAAAAAAATGTGGACGGATAAAAGTTTTCTCTACAACTCCAATTGAAAAATAAAAAATAAAAAGCTGTATTCATTTTATTGTAATATTAGATGAACTTCCACAACTATTATTTTTTGCCCTTCTCAATTCTTGCTCTTTCAGTGGTGAACATTTTCAGTGCTTTTTTAAGAAAGAAAAACAAATCTAATTTCATAACGGCAACACAAGATCATTTCGAATAAATTCAGGGGAGTACTACGCCTTATAACTTGCTCAACTTAAAAGCAGAATTGAATTCCAGCTGCGAAGTTTGTGCTTCAAATTGTTTTAAGCATTAAACTATTTGAGTTCAGTATATCTAAAAAAATGCAAATGGATTTGGAAGATAACTATTTTATTTTTGTATGTGAAGGTAAGCATTGATAAAATCTATAAAATCAGTGCTCATATATATATATATATATATATATATATATATATATATATATATATATATATATATATATATATATATATATATATATATATATATATATATATATATATATATATATATATATATATATATATATATATATATATTATATATATATTATATATATATATATATGAGCAGTTGTACATATAGTAATGTCTGACGTGTATTAAGTACAAACTGTATTTTTTATACTGGAACACTGATAACCTTTTCATTATTATTGTTACTGACTTGAGTTTGGTTTCATTCGATTCAGTTGACTTGTCGGTATAAGAATGCTATGAATTTCTGCCTGAACAAAAGAGGGCGTAATAATCACTCACAATAATTCTATAATCACTTATGTGGCATGCATTGGCAGCTGGATGACTTATTGGAAAGCCCTATTTCGTACCATCATATTGTTTAATTGTTTTACTATTGTTAAATTTATTAGTTATTAAATATGGTTTCTTTATTCACTCCATCCATTCGCCACTGAATTATTCTGCAGCAAACAATGATTGAGTTTCAGTTTCTTTTGTCCCTATCTCGTCAGTAAATTCGAATCCGGAAGAGAGTGCAAACAATAAATAACAATATCGGAAACCACAATTATTAACCTTCGCTTTTATTTCTGTATTCAAATATTTAGAAACTTGCCTATAGCGTGTGTTTAAAATAATTTCATAGCGGATTTCGTTTGGTAAATTTTATTCATAATGTTCTATAAAAATGGAAGCTGAATCGGTGATTCGAATAGCAATTTTAGTATTTATTCCAATTTGTTGTGGTTATTAAACAGTGCAGTTTTTTCGATTCTGCTGCTATCAGAAATAAACAGCTGGTTTGCATTAATGACAAAAATTGAGACAAAATAAGTCAATGGATTTAATCGAATTTACAATACTTCATCGAAATAAAATGTAATATGAAGGACATTTTCGTGCTGTATGGTCATGATATTTCTGATAAAAAATGCCAAAATTATGGGCTATATAATCAAAATAAATGGTATTGAAACCATTCATTTGATAATTTTTCCGTTTATATGACAACAATTTACCGGATTTTTTACTTTTTCAAAATTATAGTTCTTATTACAACACATTTAGTAAAAAATACAAAAATAAAAAGCAAATTTAAATGAATAAATGGATAATTTAAATGAATAATCCGGAAATACTCTAAGAAATCATGATAAAGCTATCAAATTTTACCACCTTTACCAAATTTTTCCACATTTACCAAATTTTACCACACATTATAAAGCCATATATTATAGAGTTTTGTTAATTTGGCCAAAATAATTATCAAAGCACTTCGGTCAAAATTACCGAGATTTTTGGTGTTCCTATAGAGCCAGAAACACGGTAACTGTTACCATATTCTGGTAGATTTGATCATAACCTTTTTTTCACCGCGCAAGAAGCTTTATTCAGGATTAACGCAAAAGAAAATGTTTATAATTGAAATAGCATTTTGACCCGTATTTTCTTTAAAAAATACTGATTGCGATTTTAAAATTTTAAAAAGTCAATTTTGATGGAAATGTTTAAAGTCCAGATAATGTTAACCTTATAAATTTTTTTATTAAGGTTTTTATTTTAAAGTCAAGTTTATAAGCGATTAAACTTTACTACAAGTTCTTTTATTACTATTCTTCCTGTAGTTGGATCCTCTAAAGACGAAACCTAAGAAAGAACACGACGAATAAAATGCAATAGCTTGATAGCAAACATTCACCAACAATTCTAGTTGATTTTCTTTGCAGTAACACTGCATGATTAATACGCCAAGAACAAAAAACAGGAAACTGGAAGGAAAATAGCTGTTACAAGAAATAAAACAAAGTTAATGTAGAAGAAAGAAAACAGAAGGAAAGGAGGGAGAAGTAGGTGCTTATATTTATGACAAGAATGACTTGATCAAACGCTTCAATTATTCTCACCCTCTTTTATTTCATCACCAAAATTTGTTGTTATTATTTTGCATAGTTTTCAGGAATGAGAAAGTAACCATTAAAGTGGATTTTTCTTATGTTTGTAAAAAAAATTCTCTCCTTTTTTTATATATTTTAGAAATTCTTTAAGTTTATCTAGGGTGGGTAATTTTGTTTGAATGATATATTTTAAGAAACTCGTGAATAGAATTTTTAAATGAAGTAAGAATGTATGCCATATTCGCTGCGTCCAATATGCTTTTTTTCCTAGATAGAAATAGTAAACTGTTTCCATATTTATCTTGGTTCCACATTAAGCTAAGCACAACTAATGCTATGAATTAAATTTCCGAGGGACAACTTGGTTGCAAACTAAGCCGGCAGTTTCATCTCAAACAAGAAACTATGAAATAACGTTTGCATATGAAATTTTATTTCGATTAAACTTAGAGTTGAACTTAAACCTCCCACTTCTACAAATGAAGAATACAGTAAAACTTCCAGGAAAGCGACCTCCTCTATTTACGAATATTTTGGGGAGGCTTTTTCCATAGACTTTGCGTTGAGAAAAACCTTTAAGAAAGACCATAAAAACCTCTCTGAGTGACCGGGCAAGCCTCCACATCAAATGCAAAATGGTCAAATAAGGAAACCCAAAAAATTATGAAAATAAATTTTTTTAACAAAACAAATAAATAGATTCAAATGTATTCAAAATATATGTGAATGGTTCTTATTTAGAGAGCTCATTTTGACAATTGCTGAAGGAGATTGACAACCTCATGTTACAATCGGAGGGCACTAAAGACGATGCTGTCAATGATTTAGTTTTAGAGTTGGAAGTCAAATTAGAAAAAAATATTTTAGAAAAAGCTAAGCATCTCAAGCAAACTTCTCATTTTTTAAAATAAACTAATTTTTATAATATAAATTTAAATACAAACTTAAATAAAAATAACATAATTGTTCATTTATTTAAAATAGTTGTATAATTTAGAATTGGTAAATTTGTTTTTGCACGTAATTATATCAGTAGGGGTCATTTTTGGAATCTTGGTACACTAGCTTTTTTTTTATATGTTTAACTGAGCCTTAAAAAATTAATTTCTAGCATCATGAATAAAAAAAGTTTTTTTTTAAAGCTTCCATCTTCTTTAATAAGGTAAAAAATCTCTTGAGACTTTGACACATAAAACATTCCAACCAATAAATGTGGATTTTCATCATTTGTCAGCTTTTGTGGAAAAAGCTTTACGGATTTGCGTCTGATTAACTCGGACAGCTAGAAGGACAACCCAAATCTTCAAGTAGTTTCATAGTGAAAAGAAGCACTGCGAATCATAGCAGCAATCCTGCATGTTTACTTTGTTTATGCTAGTCAAGGTTGTTTTTTGAAGGTTCTGTTGTCTCATGAAACGAAGCTTTTTGCGAATTATATGCTGTTTTAATAATTGTTGTGAATTTTTAACAGTTACTCATGACTGTTGGGTCAAGTTTAGCCTATCTTTAGCCAACGACTCTATGCTAATTCTGAAAATGGTGCAAAACGTGAATACGGAGAAAAGCAATTGTTTTAGAAACTGAAAAGCGTTTGTGGTCTAATTTTTTAATATATTTAAAAACTTACTCCAATGTTGTATTATCTTGGCTAGTAAATTTCATCCTGGTGGAAAAATGCCACTATATTGGCAATTTTTAAATAAGTTTATTTAAATTAATGACTTTTAGAACATTTAATTTATTTGCTCGGTTTGAAGCCCAGATAATTCTTCATGGCATGATGGCATATAAAATTTAATTATATCTTTGTTTCTAGTGTAAAGTACTTTAACTATGGCTTTTTTATTGTCCTAGGCGAAAGTGCTTCGAAAAACTGTGCTAAATAAATTGAAATGCACTGAATAGGTATTGATATTTTAAGTCATAAACTTGCATCAAAAGCTATGAGGCAAAATACCTTGGTGAAAATTTAGTGATAGTCTGTTTACGATGAGATGTTAATTAATGCTTTTTACTAGGCATTGGTGAATCCTTGTCTCTCTAACTTTATCAAAGCATAGAGAACATAAAATTGAATATGAATACGACTATTACATATTCATTTATTCTTATATTTATATTCATTTTATGTTGAATAATCAGACTGATAAAAATTTTACAATTAAATTAACACACTGAGAAAAAAAGTATGGTTAAAACTATCAGAATATGGTTTAATTTATTGTGTTTCTAGTTCTATAAGGGCACCAAAAAGCACAGTATTTTTTACCGAAGCGCTTTGGTAATGAATTGTGGTAAAATTAACAATAAAATATGGTTTTATGGCCATTCTGCTTGGTAGTAAATTTGGAAAATTTTGTAATTTTATCATGATACAGCTTGGTATAAAAATCAGTTATTCGGTTAAATTTGCTTTTCAGTTTTGCATTTTTATTAAGTGTGTGGTAATGAGAACTATAATTGTGAAAATGAGAATTTCCGGTAAATGGTTACTATACTAATAGAAAAATTACCAAATGAATGGTTTAATTACCATAATTATATATTTTTTTTAACCAGAAATGTCATTACCATACTAAAACGGTAATTTTACCGGAACTTTTTTCTCCATGGACAATTTTATAAAATTTTAAGGCTTAAGGTTCAAGTTTTTTTCCCTATTTATATTTATTAATCATCACCAAATGAAATCAAATTCTATTTCAGTGAAAGCTTTTTCAGTCAGAAAAAATCCATTGCATAAAATTAGGTAACAATTCTATTAAAAATTTAAAAAAAGGATTTACTCACATTTGATTTTTTTTATTTCCTCCCAAAGAAGCAACTATTCCATTCCTGATAGAAATTAGTTGAAAATCGTCATATAGTTTGATTATTTTCTTTAAATTCTACAAGTTTATTCTTCTACTTTATGATGGATTATTTAAATTATAAAATAACAACATATTTAATTTTTGCCGACTTTTTTCCACTTGAGAAAAAACGTTTCAGTTGAGAAAAACCCATTAAGAAAGCAGCGGAAAAATTTAAAGTATCTCGGACTTAAATGTAAGCTTAATTTATTTTAAGCCCAGAGTGTTTAAAGAAACCTGTTTATGCAATTCAAAAAAATATTAATACGGTGATTTAGCTCTTTATTGGTATTTTTTTTTAATATACATACAAAATGCTCAGATTAAAATGTCTTTGGCATGTTTTAGAAGCAAAATAGAAAAAAAAACAACTCTTATTTTAATTGATGCTCATTTCCATCCTCATAAAAGCAACAACTTATATTTAAAACAAATGCACATGCAAGTTTATTTAATGAATTTATACTGGCCTTTTGGTAACTGAATATGTATACACACCGAGAGAAAATATGCAATTGACAATTTCTAGGATCTCATCCATTTCAAGAGTTTTTAACCAGTTATTGCTGTAAACGAATGTCATTAGCATATAAAAAAAGTTAGTCATATTAAACACAATTACTTAAAGTGCTCGTTAGAACAGCGGATTTAGAATTTGAAGGTAAAAGTCTATTGATAAAAAGTATTAGAGAAAATTTCATCTAATAAAGAAAATTTTTTATTTCTGCTGCAATAGTTATTTTTTTTATTAATCTATAGTCCTTTTTGCTTGACTTCACTCATTAAATACCCATTAGCTTCATTTTCTTCCATTTAAGTCATGCATTTTTAAAATATATTCAAGCATTTGAACAATATTTTATTATAGATAGTACATAATTATGATTTGGATAAAAACTACTTAATGAGTTCAAAAGAGGATTCTTCTTAAATTAAATTTATATCAGTAGTTTTAACTTAATGTATTTTGAGCTCCGTCACATCTTCTTTAACAAATGTGACATTTACAAAATGAAGGTGAATGAAAGTTTAAAAAGCTGATAAAAGCAAATTTTGAAAAATTCATGCTGTACCATAAGTAGGTACAGCATAGTAACATAATGAGGGTAACATGAATTTAAAAAGAATGTTAAATGAAATTTTTAGACCTATTTGTCTAACAATATCCATTAAATTCCCATTAGTGCTAGCTCTATGCTTTTAAACTCAAAACTTGATGAGGAAAAAGAGGTATTTAAAAAAGAGGTATTTAAAAAAGATGTTTAACACATTTTCTTTTTTTGTAGAATTTTACCATACTTTTTTTCATGAATAAAGATCTATATTACTCCATGAGAAGTCCTAAAAAGAATTTAAATGTATTCTTTTTAATATTTAGCTCGAGAATTGTATTTAGCTTTATATTCAGTTAGGGAACTAAGCTGAATAATAGTTTTAACTTTGTCTCTATAGTTTGCATTAGTGTTCAAATTATTTCATAATTTTCATTAAATAAGCTACATTTATTATTTTACTAATTTCTTTATTTCATTTATTACATCCATCTTTAACTTTCTGTTAAGTTAATCATTATCGTTTTAAATTTTTTAAACGAAAGAAAACTATCTAATTTAGAAATTACGCAAAAGGAAAAAATTTAATAATTTTATTAATTTAAAAAAATTTGAAACTTCTTGATCGGCTTCAAATAAATCATTTACTTAATTGATAAAATTATTCATACCTCTTTATCTTTTTATTGTTTATATGTTTTGAATTAGAACGCATTGTTTTAGATCGATTTTAAGAAAATCAAAAAATTAAAAAAAACCTTGTTATTGTTCTTGTGTTCAACTAAAGAACTAAAATGAGTTATGCATAGACAAAATCATAACAAAAACCTTGTTATTGTTCTTGTGTTCAACTAAGGAACTAAAATAAGTTATGCATAGACAAAATCATAATAAGAAGTAAAAATCATTTTTAAAAGTATAATGGAAAAATACAAACATCCATTTATATATTATGGGATTACTATGAGATTTTGTGCTGAAATTATTGATATTAACATAATTTCTTATGCATATTTCCTTTTCTGAAAAGGAAGTATTGTAATATTTATTTGAGATTATATCATGTCGAAACTATGTCATATCAGTCAAAATGAAATGATTAAACAGCAGTTTTCTAGCTAATAGGATTCAGAATAAAATCAAATTACCTAATTAGCACAAAAATGTTTCTATCACGCAAATTTTATCACGTTCAGGTTATTTGACTTGACTATAATTCAAAATAACTGCTAACATACTACCTGACCCTGATTTCATTCTAAATCTTCATTTAAGATTCGACGTTATCCTTCTCTTAAGGGAAAATGTAATGATAAAAGTTTCAAGTATACTCTTATTTATTTCGATATGCTTTGACTCTTGTATATATTTATTACAAGATTTAAAACTGCAAAATATAACAGAATAAATTTGTTAACTTATTACATAATATTTGAGACATAATGCTCTTATTCTAACTGACGAATTGGAAAGTATTTTGTATGAATTTTAAAAATGTAATTTAGTACAAATATTTATTTTAAAATATTTCTTAAATTATTTTATTTTCATTTTTATCTAGAACACTGTAAAAAAATGTCTCTATCTGAACACTAAAAATGGTGGTAACTACTTTTCACCAAAGTAACGTATCACTAAGTGTTCCATTACACCAAAACCAAGGATTGTTCCTGGTGTAGTGAAACACCTAGAATGTTCTTTTACACTTCTTGGTGTAAAGTAGCCGCCACCATGCTTGTTATTCAGTAACATTAAAATTTATGATTACAGTAATATATGTTGCACATAACAATCAGTATAGTTACTTTTACGATGCAATCTAAAGCCAGAATCATAAGCTTAGGATGCATACATAATATATTTCTGAAAATAAAATTATTTTATCAATCAAACATACAAACAGAATTGACAAAATATTAATATGAATTTGAACGAAACCGAAGTGAATAAAAGTTAAATATTATAAAATTATTCTTTACACTGTTAAAAATAAATTCTCAAATATCACGAAACTTTCTTCGTTTTTGACGAAACAGCTTTATGGCTCCGAGCAAACATTTCGTCAAAGTGAGGAAATAACTATCGTCACTTCTTCGAAGAAACGAATTTCGTCAGCAGTAAAGAAACGCTTCGTCATTCTGTTTCTAATTCCAAAAGAACCTTATGCCTAACGCATCTAAATTTACAAACAATAACTTTAATACAAGCGCCATATAGCTTGAATTACATAACAATGACCGATAGAGCAGAGACATAAATTAAACCACTGCACGTAGAGGGATTCGAACCCCAGATCTTTCTGACACGGCACTAGGCCAACTTCTGAACCACCATACAGACCCGGTCAACTTAATTTAGCCCCTTATTTTCGATTATATAATCTTTATTCTAATTTCGTCATTCTAGTTAACACTCTCCCACAATGCACTACGATGAGGTTTCGAGGTGAGGAAACACTTTTATTATTTATATGAGAGTTCGCGTTTCGTCACAATCACGTGATTTCGAGACGAAACGATTCTCAAAATTAAGGATATACTACTCAAGGATTTCTGAAATGTTAAAAGCTATATTTCTGAGAGTGCACAATTGGTAGATTTAGGTAAATCTTACAAGAACTTAAATATAGTTATTATACAACTATAAACAAACCGATATTTTATAACAGTTTATATGAGTAGTTTGTCGAATCAATCCGACAAGAAGACTTAAATTACTTGGCGAATAATCTATCACAATATTTTTTATTAACCAGTAAAAAAGTTTGAAATTTATTTGTTATTAAATAGGCTGTGGCCAGTTTGTCATTGAAATCCGACAAGAACTCATATTTCACCACTGCACATAACGTTAACAAACCGCCATCTTGAAATTGCCCAATTGTTCACCTTAGAACTTCTTATAATGGTCTAAAAGTATTTGTTATGCGTTTAAAACATGCGTTACCATCATTTCACTTAAGAATTTAGTAAAAAATTTAAATATACCCTAATCATACGCCAATATGTATGTACGGAAATCCGAAAAACACAACTTCTTCACCAATGAGTTTCAGTTCGGTGTAAGCTTTATCAATTATTTAACTATCAATTATTTAACTTCATCAATTATTTAACTAAACTCTTTGAAGTGCATAAGAGCGCTCGATTTGGTATTAACTTGAAATAAAGTAATCATTCACACAGTTTCTAGAGTTTTTCACCATCGAATTCGAATAGGTATTACACCACATTACAGTTTTACAGTTAAATAGAAGATAAAATAGTATTATGTAAGGCTAACTCTAAATTATCATTTGAATAAGATTTATAATAATTTGAAAAATAGATTGTTTTGCTGGGGTTAGAAGGAGAAATTTTAAGAATCATTAACCACGATATTCCATAAACTCTGTAAAGTAAAAATATTCTCTCAGAATGTGCAAAGATGCTTAAAGAGACATTTCTTTAAGTCTAGCGTGGGGAATAATTTTGTATAAACTTCTGTGACATCAGATTTTTTTATTGATTTGATTAAATAGACCAGTTTCTAAGTAGTTGAATAAGTAAACAGTCAGGAGAAAGTTAGACATTGTTTTGAATTTACTGGAGGGGGCGAGTTTAAAAAGGGTAAAGAGTCAAACTTTAGTATCTAGGCTAGTGATGTACTGTTTGCTATGCATTTTTTACGTTAATCGAATGAAACCAAAACCGAGTTGAATACATAAACTCCACTATACGCAATACAACAATTCAACAATACGTAAATAGAAAACCAAGTTGAAATCGAAGTTGTCTTAAGTAGTTGAATACATAAATAGTTAGGGGCATGTTGGTACATTTTTCGCATTTACTGAGGGGGAGACGGTGTCAAAATGGGTAGTAACTCAAACTATAATATATAGACAGGTGAGATATTGTGTATTTTTTTACTCGAATCGAATGAGACCGAAACCAAGTTGAATACACAAATTCGATTAAACGTAATACAACACTTAAGACATGTGTAAATACAAAATAAACTTGTCTTCACTTGCTGAATACGTAAAAAAGTTAGGGGAAAGCTAGAAAATGTTTCTAATTTATTGAGGAGAGAAACGTAGTAAAAAGAGGTGGAGACATAATTTTTACTATCTAGACAAGTAAGGTATTGCTTGCCATGTAGTTTTTACGGTGAATTGAATGAGACCAAAATCAAGTTGATGAGACAAATAATTTAGATTTTACAAGTTATTTAGTAGGGGGAATGTATATCTTTTGACTTGTTATTTTTTTACATGTCTGCTATTCTTATCTTGAAAAGTAAAATATTGTTTATTTACTAAAATATCTAAGAAAAGTAGTGCATATAACAGAAAGGGAAGGAATACCATACAGTATTTAAACTTATTTTCATAAATATTTATATTTTATAAATGTATCTAAAATTTAATATAAATGTATATAATTAAAATATTATATATATATATATATATATATATATATATATATATATATATATATATATATATATATATATATATATATATATATATATATATATATATATATATATATATATATATATATATATATATATATATATATATATATATATATATATATATATCTTTATGCAATACAATATTCAAACTTAAGTTTTCTGTTCCTTAAAAAATTTAACGTTTCAATCAAAATGTATAAAATCACGTTCAAACGTAATCAAGAATTCGAGAAATCTTCACTTGCTTCAAACTGTTGGAATCATGAGTATAAATTCAATTTCGGCACTGCTAAAATTATTTCCACTCCCATCCAGTCACATCAGCTCATCTTGATGCCCTGAATCCTGTTTTATTTCATTTGAATGCCGATACCTTTGTTAACGACATTAGTTCCTCCCCACCTCTCCATAACGTGTGGAAATACATTTTACCCGTGATTTGCCTTTCGGACATTGGGATTTTTTTGTTCTGTTTTCCATCTTTTTTCTCTCTTGTCTTTTGTTGTTTTTCTAGTTTTGTTTCTCATCTTCATTTTTCCCTTTTTCTTCGGCAACTTTACATTTTTACTTCAAATCATTTTTGTTTCTTTACATTCAAGTCTGGCAAGTCTTGAAAATGGTTGCCTATTTTTGCAGTGCTTGAAACATGTCGACTGTTTTGACATATTTGTATTTTTTTTAACGTAAATTAAATTTTTCAATCAGGTAATAACATTCATTCTAAGTTTAAACACTTTCAGAAAAATAGATTTAGCGTTGAATAATCATATTGGTATCTTGGTATAATACGGTGCAAATTTGTTACAGACCTCATAAGGTGTTAAACTGAATCATCAACAGTTCAAGTCGAACCATAATAGTACCTTGTAATCATGCTTAAGGAGTATGGTAGTATGGTTTAGTTTATCACCATATTAAAGTTGCAACAAATATGAACGATGTTACGGTTTGACACGCTCCGAAGGTTTTGATAATGTAAATAATGGTTGCCCATTTATATTATTGATTTTAATATATTTTAAGCAAATCACAAAATATGAACAGCATTGAGAATTAGTATTAAATTCCAAAGAATCAAGTTCGAAATTATTTAGAAGAGCATAACCAAAACTTTAAAAATTATTTGGAATAAAATGAGATAAAATAACGTCTATTTAAATGTCGATATATATTTTTGACGTCTATTACAATGACGGAAAAGTTGTAACAAAAAATTGAAATTAAATGCTTATAAGTAGTACATGCAATCTGACCAAACAAGACTAAGATTGAGTGAAAAATTAAAAGTGAAAAAGGACGCTACTTAATCTTAAGGATAACATTTCATGCATCAGTGTACTTTCATAAGGAATAACATATCTTTATCCAGATTTTCTATCATAAGTTTTTTTTACGTAATCTTTGTTCCTTTTGCTTATTTTTGTGTTTGTTTGTATTTAGAAGATTTGTGGCTGATTCCCTAAAAGCAATAAATTCAGTTGAGAGATGACAATGGGAAAATGAAGCTGATATATGTTTCCCTCCGAAGTTGTTCTTTATCGACAAAATATTGCTGAAGATCTTTTTTTTACCTTATTTTTTTTTATAAAGAGAGTGTTTTTTGAATGCATACTAGCCTTGCAGAGCCTCTGTAATTGTTTGTTTTTTAAAAATTAGAAATTTATTGCCCAAAATAAAAATGTCACATTTCATTAAGAATTGAAAATTCGCGTGAAGATTTCAGAACAGTTTTTTCCTGACTAAACTCGAAAAAAAAAAAGAATTACATTTGTATTAAAAAATAGCGGAATTGTCCTGTAAGTGTTGCCTAAAAACTTATAAACCCTTTAAGCTTAGGTTGTCTGTCACCACAGCAATGAATCATCATTTCACTTAATTAATGTGTTCTCACTTAAGGGTTTTAGAGATATGTAAAATTATCTCTAAACTAAAGGGTTTAAGAGATATGTAAATAATATTAAGCTTAGGTAGTAGCATTTTTTCTTCTTAAAAGAAAAGATTTTTTTCCTTTTCATTCAATTTTATGTTCCTAAAACAAACATTGAATACTTCGTAATCAAATTGAGTATGATATTTTATATGATATTGATATTTTATATGATATGGAATGATATTGAATATGCTATTGGATATGATATTTATTGATAAATATTTTTTGAGATTTAATATTTTGTATATTAAGTAATGTCGAAATTAAGCACTTCATCAACGGCGATTTTTTGGTCTAGAGGTTCATAGATTTTAAGACTTCTTAATTTTGAGACAAAAGGTATGATCATGGCAATGTGGTCCGCAATGCGCGCCTGCCGCTTTTAATATCCCCCCCCCCAAATAAGCTGGTAGTCATTGATCTAAAGCTAGGAGGCCTTCAAGCCGTCTGTGGAGATAGAACTTTAATTGTTGCAATGACAGCTTAGTGCTTAGTCCTTGTGCCATCACGATACAGTGCGTAAAATAAAAAATGTTATACCTTGATTTATTTCTGGCCTGAATATATAGCCTATATATTCAAAGTGAATTGTTATGGTCTGTTGAACATGCTTAAGATAGGTTAATTAATAAAGGCAGATAATAATTCAAGTTACAAAGTAAAACACAAAACGTACTTCTCTGAACAAATATATCTTTTTATTTAACGGGTTCGTTTTTTTCACCCCTAAGATAAAAATAGGAGGAGTAACCGTAATCTGGGAAAAAATGGTTCTCATAGTTTGAAAACGGTTCAAGTTTTAACCCTGCTTATTACTTAGTCATCTCTATAACTAATAGTGTGAATTAAAGCTCTTTGTAACAATTATTAAACCTCTTTTACGAATAGGAATATTTCTAGGGAAAATGCTTTTTAGACAACTTTTATATTTTTTAAACTATGTAACTTTAAACTTCGATAGAAAAAAAATATCTATAGCCACTGCGCTGGAATCTTCCATTTCCGTTATGTGAGTTAATTTAAAGTTTAAATTGATTCTTAATAATTTAAGTTACATTAAGGCTTTGTAAAACTGCTTCAGAGAGACGACGAAATATTGCCAACAATTTTCAATAATCCTTTATTAAAATCAAGTTAGAAGTATGAGGACGCGGAAATTTGGGATTTAATTAAGAGTACGGTGGGAAATGACGGACATGGTATGAGTTCATCATGATTGAAATGGTATATAATAATGATGTCGTAATAAAATTTTTTGAGAACCACTGTGTAATCCAGATTTACGATTCATAGAATCAGGGTCTCCCCGCGAAGATGGATCGATTGTGGTGAGAATAACCCTTACATTCTCAGGGTAAAGAACTAGGGAGCAGTCTCCAAATGTAGAGATGACAAAAAAACTCCTGGAGAAGGCCAGGGTCCACCCAGGGCTGTCGAGCCACTGATGAGGAATAATCGGGGGCTTCAGTAAGAAAAATTGGGAGTTTCAGAACGAATGAAACGAACATAGAAGAAACGAAACAAGGATCTTCATGAAAACAGCGAAAATACAAAACTTTGTTAGCTATGGAATTTCTGATTCAACGTGGTACCGCAATAACATGTTTCTTTACCACATTAACATATCTCTTAACATGTACCACACTAACGTGCTAACTTTTTTCAACTGAATAACTAACCCGGGATAAAAAACAAACAAACAAGATTTGCTTCGGTTTGTGCCATGGAAAGAAAAGTGACGAAGCTTGAGCAATAACTTAAATATTTTTTTTTACCATCACATTCATTATTTATTGGCCAGATCTTATTATAAATTGTTTATTATTCGAAGTACTATATTACTATATAATTTTGATCTCCTTTAAAACAAATTATATCAGCTTACTTTTCGTTTTTTTATAAGTCATAATTTTTATTAGTTTTTAGAACTCCTCTTTTTTTCTAATGTAACCATTTTAATCATGCTACAAATAATTTTGCGTCTTTGTCCATTACCATTTTAATTTGGAAACCATGAATATTATTCTCCTACCTTTATTAACTTTAAAATTCTTTTTGGTTTTACAAAATAAAAATTTTATTTTAAAAATGCTCTGCTCTGATGCTTTTAACATGCAAAAAAAAGAAAAAAATTGATTTGCCGCACTTTCTTTTCCTTTGATAATGTATGGCAAGTAAGTTTCTTCTTATTGTAATTTGAAATTCTTTCTAAAATAGATTTCAATACCCATAATTTATTCGATTATAAAATATTTCAAATATTTTTTTTTTACTTTAGAGTTATTAGCAATCAAACATTTAAATTTCAAAATGCAGAATAATCCGAATTAATTATAAAAGAAAAAAAATATTAATGATTTTCTGTTATAATTATTTTGCATTTATAAATCACTCACTTACTTCCATAGAAATCATTAATAAAAATTTTCTACTTGCAGAATTAGAAAAAAATTTCTAAAAATTTCTCCTTGCGGAATTTTTTCAATCAATTTGATTTTAAAATAAATTCCTATAAACTTACTTACCAAGGCCAATAATGGTTTTACATTTTTGTATGTCCAATAATATCTAATAATGTTTAAAGGTAGAAAATTATATGTTGCATTTTGGACCATTTTGTTTTATTTAAAAAAAAAATTTTCTTAAGTGCATAGTAAAGTTTGTGCATGAAACCTACATTAATGGACGAGTGTATAATTTATTTCTGATATAATGAATTTTTTTAACTTTTTACTTTCTGAATAAAAAAATAAAAAATTGAAATTAGTGAAGACACAATAGTTTTAGTATTCACTTAGTTATTATTTTTTTACATTGCCTACATATTTCATCAAATTTACAAAATAAAATAGCTTTGAAAATATTTCAAAACTTAAGTATCTGTAACGGTTAATGAACAATGGAAAGTATGTTACTACATTTCTTTTCAAAAAGCAATTTTGGGAATATTGAAAATCATATATGCACTTCTAAAAATTTTTTAAAAAACTTTTCTATAAAAATACAAGTAGCGTGAAACCTTTTAAAGAAGCTGGTTGTTTTATATAAAATCGCTTCGTAAAAAATAATATCTAAAAATTTTTTATATGATAGGTCAAAATTAATCAAAGAGAAATGAATAATAGAAACGCATATTTCTTCTATTTTTAAATGGTCAGGTCAAGGAAATTTTTTAAAATTATAATCGAGTAAAGAATGCGTCTAGAAATTCCCTTGTAAAAAGAGATATAATGATCTTTTAATGGTTTTTATGAATGAAGCAGCTATAGTGAGTTTAAGTGATGATGATAGGGTTGATAAATGATATTTTAACGTGACAGGCAAGCAATACCAATTTGCTGTATAGATATTATACATGAGTAACATTCAAGGCTTGAAATTTGACTTTTTAAGTGTTGCATTAGTTTTAATTCAATTTCAATTTTCAATGTTTATAATAAAACTTTTTATGTTACATAATTTTCTGTATAGCTGTTAATCGTAAGTATCATTCAAAGCTTGAAATTTGGGTTTTTAATCGTTGGATTTATTTTAATTTAATTTCTGTTTCTAATGTTTTATATGAAATATTTTTTGTATCATAATTTGCTGTATAACTGTTATACGTGAGTATCATTCATGCTTGAAATAATGCTTTAATTGCTGAATTTCTTACAATTTATGTTCTATTCTTAATGTTTCTTAGAAAATAGTTTTATGCTACATAATTTGCTGCATAGCTTTTTATACATAAGTATCATTTGAGGATTGAAATTTAGCGTTTTTAGTGTTGCATTTATTTTACTTTAATTTCATTTTTTTAATGTTTTATATAAAATATATTTATGTTATGTAATTCAGGCCAAACAAATAAATCATATTTTAACGCTGACAGGCAAGCTATATCAATTTATTGCATTTATTTTTATATTTCAATCAATTGCATTTATTTTTATATAATTTCAATTTTTAATGTTTTTCATACTATAGCATTATGTTACATATTTTATCCTAACACCTCTTTGTCAAGTATAATATTTGCTAAATATCTTACTCAAATTTATTTAATAAAATATTGTATTTAGAATGACTTAGTAGGTCCTAAGCTTGAAAAATATTGAAAAATTTTTTTTCCCTGTAGTTTCGGATTTTTTTCACCGTTTTTTTTTTTTTATCTAAAAATAAAAATCCAAGGTTGTTTTTATGTTCTTTTTTAATTTTATTTCTTTATTTCTTCTACAAATTTATAATTAATAACATTCTCCAGCCTTTAATTGTTGCGTTCCTGAAAATTTTAATTATTATAATTATTATTACTACATAATAATAATAATTTTACAAATAAGATACCCCCAAGATTTTTTTAAACATTTTAAGAATTCCATACATACAAGTTACAATAAATACAATGTAATCAAAATGTTGAAAGTTTTATGTGTTTTTTAATTTAAAAAAAAGCAGAGAACGTCTTAGCGTTAAGATATAAATTCAAGCCTGTTTTGTTTGATAAGTGAGGGTTTTTTAAACAAATATGGCTAACCAAAATTATTTTTGACAGTACAATGATGTGTAGTTGAATAATAACCTTTTATGGGACTGAGAAAGTATTGAAATTCGGCTATTTAAGAAGTGAAAATGTGAGTTTATGACGGGTGAGAGGGTGTTAAATAGAGATATGAGGAAGATGAAAACACCTCTACAATTCCTATAGGACATATTAGGTGGTCGAGAAAAGGAAGATAAGTTAAAAATGCTCATATCAACGGAAGAAAAAAGTTGATTTGGAGAGAGATTTTGAACAGATTATCTGGAAAGATCATTTTTTAATAATATTGAAAAACATTGGATTCGCGAACACACAATATGAACCCTTCACAACAAGCTTTTATTATTGCCTGAACTAGCAATACATTCGTAGGCTCAACAAACATAAAAAATTGGTTTGTTACGGCAATTAATACTTGTTTATTTGCCCGAATCCTCTACTTGTTAAAAAAAAAGGTCTGGTAAAAGAACGGAAATCTTGGAATGGATTGGCAGCAGGTGTACATTTTATTTTATATTATTTTATAACCGTCGTTGATCAGCCGACCCAATTTTTGGGTTCACTACTCCTAATGTTCAACTCCGTAGCCTTGTAATTTTGAACCCAATCCAGAAGACAAGGGAACTCCGGGATCAAGTATTGGGAGAAATTTGCCTTCGTGGAGGACTTTTTGATGGAACTAACCCGTATTTGCGTTAAATGGAGAGGAAGACCACAAGAACCTCCCACGGTTATCCTGACAGCAAGGGGACTCTAACCCATGATCCGTCTACACTGAGGATATTTCACGTCAGCTCTGGTGTCGGTGCAAGCCGGATGCGAATTCGTATTGACCAGCCATCGCTAGGATCGAACCTCGGTTCACCTCATTGGAAGGCCATCGCTCTATCCTCTGAGCAATCGCGGCTCTAGCTGGTGTACATGTACTTATCTCTGCTGAAACATTACTTAACAGAAAATTTGATAAACAAGACTCCCCATAATTTTTTATATGGACTAAAATGAAGCGCTACTTATTAGTAGTTCTTATCAGGACGATTAATATCCTTGTCTTTTACGTTGCTTGTTACGCACTTGCCTTTTTATTAAAAGTATAGTATAGGTCAATTTTTATTAAAAGAGCAACAGGAATCGAACATGAATCGACATTTATGGGTATATTATTAGTATATTATACTGTAACATTTATTGGTTCCAAAAATCATGTGCTGTGAACCAAGCAAGGAATATATACGTAGGAGAAGAAGTCTAGCTTTCATTGACATAATGTAAACCACAAGGTTAAGTGCGGTTCTTGAGTATAAAAGAAGAAATAACGTTTAGGGGCACAACAGAAGAGGTTCTTGAAACAGGTTTGCACCCACCTCTCCTCCTAACCAATACTGGTATTGGGGAAGCATTGGGGTGAAGCGTTTTCTCTTTTTTTCTATCGTTGGTTTATTCTGTATTTTTATACCATTGATAAACGGTATTGTACTATTAAGATATTTCTTTGAGAATACATTTATATTATCTAACACACGTTGACATAGAAAGAAAGAATGAAATGGCGGTTGGCGGGAAGCAGCGTACTCAACCATCCATTTAGAGTTGTCCGACAACCGAGTTACAAATGACGTACATGTCGTAAGATTGACGTAATGACGTGGTTAAAGATTGACGTAATGACCTGATTGTCACTTTGCTCGTTATGCGCATGCGCTGGATCTTAGTTCAAATTAAGCTCTGCTAAATCAGAGTATGTTTCTCACTCTGAAAGTTGTTTTTCTGGTATAGCATACCGAACCGAGCAGTTCCCCGCGTTGGTTTCGTATTCGAAGAGCTAAACTTCGTCTCCTTTCTATATTCTTTGAACGTTTGGACCAAGGGAACGTGCGTTCCCTTGGTCCAAAGAATATATATACAGTGAATTCGCGATAACTCGAATCTGATAGGACTGACAAAAAACTTCGACATATCGGAAGTTCGACTTACCGTTAGTTTCGGTTTTGGACTTTCAAAATATTGTCGGATTATTTAATTAATGCTTATTAATTACAAATCTTCTAAATGCTTACAATATTTAAGATCATTTTTCTGACAAGCCATTTACGATAAGACTGTTTGAAGCACTTTATGATACCCTGGTCCATCGGCTGCAACTTTGCTGTTGTGTTTGGCGGGAGAAACTGCAAGTTTACGACTTTCAAATTAGGTAGATCACTATGCGCTGTGCATTTATCCATTAAGAGAATCACTTTTCTTTTTTTAGCGAAGAATTTCCGATCCAATTTTCTTACATAGTCTTCAAATAAAACTGATGTCATCCAAAACTTTTTGTTAGATTTGCAATCCAAAGGATACGTTTTTACATTCTTGAAACATCGGGGATTTCGGTATTTACCGATAACAAGTAAGGGCAATTTCTCTGTCCTAGACGCATTTCGTTCAACTAGGACAGTCAAACGTTCCTCGCACACTTTGCCCCCCTGAGCAGTTTTCATCCTTAAACATCATAGTCTTATTTGTTGTTGTTGTTGTTAATTTAACGTCGCACTAGAGCTGCACAATGGGCTATTGGCGACGGTCTGGGAAACATCTCGGAGGATGATCCGAAGACATGCCATCACAATTTTGATCCTCTGCGGAGGGGATGGCACCCCTGCTTCGGTAGCCCGACGACCTGCGCGCGAAGTCGAGCACTTTACGGTAGCACAGTTTAACGAGGACCAATACCGCACATCCTCGGTCCCTACGCAGACTGATTCAAGTGGTCACCCACCCGCACACTGACAGCAGCCAGTGATGCTTGACTTCGGTGATCTGCTGGGAACCGTGTCTTATCGATCAGTCCACTGCGGGACAGTCTTATTTGGAAGTCATTTAAAAAATAAACCCATTTCATCAATATTGAAAATATCATTTTCACTGTATCTTTGAAGTAAATTTGGTAACGTTTCATTTAATCTCTGTTCACATACTTCAAGAGGGATAGGTTTAGCTTCTCCATGAAGAGTGCGAAAGACATTGTGTGTGTTTTGCAAAGAAAGGGGCAAGATATCAGCTCCAAGGTTTTTTTTTCTTGCTTTAAAAGATCCAAAAAAAAATCGAGTTAAAGGGAAATTCGAGTAATCGAGAATAATTAACATGAAATTGAAGATAAAAGGGTCGGGACCTCATAAAAAAATCGAGTTATAGCAATATTCGAGTTATCGTACTTCGAGTTATAGCGAATTGACTGTATATATATATATATATATATATATATATATATATATATATATATATATATATATATATATATATATATATATATATATATATATATATATATATATATATATATATATATATATATATATATATATATATATATATATATATATATATATATATATATATATATATATATATATATATATATATATATAGTCCTCATATACGGTCCCTGGCAATATTATTAGATGATTATATGTAAAATTATAATTATCAGGTGATACTATACAGCTGTATTGTTACTCGGATCGGATGAAACCGGTTTGCATTTGCTTACGCTCCTATATCAATTGGTTAGCATTGTAATGTGATACGTTAAAAATAAATACAAATAGGAAGTACATAAGTATATAAAAAATCTCCTGAATAAAAACCCATTTCATGTACGTTAAAATATGAAAGTTATTGCATTTAAACTGGTGCAAATCATGTAATTATTAAGAAACTACGTTGCGTCTAATAAGTTGATCTAATTAATGTAATTTTCTAATGTAATGCTTGATGTAATAAATATTCTATTTTTATATAATATATCATCTAATTTATTCTATCGTCTAATTTAACCAATTGATATAATTTAATGTAACCAATTGAAGACATTTTTAAATTGTTATTTCTTTGAAACTATTAATTTTTTTGAAAATTTTGATTCCTTTTTTTTCTTCAAAATTTAGTATAAAAATTAAAATTTATACATAAAATATGGAAAACAAATAAATAATAATTAAAATTTGAGTCTGCCTCTCTCTGGTTGCGCCTAAATTTATCAATGATTTGATAAGCGTTAGAATATTTGCTTTCTTTTTCTTAGTCTCGCTAATAAAAAATTAAGTTAGCCGTCAGAGAATATTTTCATCAACATGACGGAGTCAAATGCAATAAATATACTAAGCGGATTAACTTTTCACCAAAGATGATAAAATAAATTAAGTTAGATTAGAAGAATAAATTTTGCCGAAAATTTTGAGATAAAGTTGAAGGTTTCTGTCGAATAAAAAATTTATTAGAAGGCATCGTCTAGTATATAAATTAAGTAGGGCTTTAAACCCGATTTCTGTCTAATTATGTTAGGGTGACGCCTCATAATTAAAAAAAACTTTTCAGATTTGATTTAGATGATCATCTGAAAAGGTTGATTTAAAATACAAAAATTTGCAAAATTGTCTTCAAATAAATAGAAAGCACATTCAAAATAATATTGTGTATTTATTGATAAAGCTAACTTGGATTGATAGGTAGTTTAAACAAAAAAGCTTTCAAAATAATTAAAAAAGTAATTTATTGAAGTATTTGCTATTATTATTTGGAACTAAAAAACTAAAATGTGCATTTAGCTTATTTAAACTGAGACTAAAATCTATTTACTTATGAGAAAGTTTTATTCAAACCACATAGCGAGCTACAGAAAGTAACGGAAAAACTTATCACTTAATCTAATAGTATATTCAGCTAGACATGTACCGGAATTTTAATTACGCTGGGTTTTTTTGGGTCCAATTGCTATATATTGGATATTATGGGTTTCGAACACAATTTCTGTACGTTAGATACGTTGGGTTTTGCATCTAATTTCTATATTTTTATATATATTTCGATTCGGAAAACACATTTGATTTGGCTTTCTGATAAATAAAAATTATATTTTAGTTAAAACTTAAAGTACACAAAATTGCGAACCTATTGATTTCAAATAACTAAACAGCAAAACCAGAATAAGATAAAAAAAAATACTACTTATATGTTTTAGAGTCAAAAACAGTTTTAAGAAATGGTAGAAAATATTTAATTTTAATTGTTTATTATTACATTTGATAAAAAAAGCAAAATGTGCTACGGACGTAATTCTGAATGTTTTATATAGAGTTTTATTTAAACAAGCTTGCGAGCATCATACAATAACGGAGAAACCATTTTCCTCAACCTTACATATTCATCTAGAATATGCAAGGTGCCATTTTTAAGGACACAAACTATGGTTTTATTAACAACTTGCTAATATAAACATCTTTCTCCTTTCACAGTTACGCTTTGAGAAAAAAACATGGTCAAAACTACCTGAATATAGTAAAATTTACAGCTTTTCTGACTCCATGGAAACACCAAAAAACTCGGTAATTTTTCCCAAAGCTCTTTGGTAATAATTTTGGTAAAATAAACAATAAAATATGGTTTATAATATGCAATAAAACTTGGTAAATGAGGTAAAATTCGGTAATTTTAACATGATACCTTAGAGAATGGCAAAAAACCATTTATTCGGTTAAATTTACTTTTCAGCTTTGTATTTTTTACTATATGTGTGGCAATAAGAACTACAATTTTGAAAAGCAGAATTTCCGGTAAATCTTTAGCATATGGCCGGGAAAAATTACTACATGAGAGGTTTATATACCATATATTTCGTTTTTAATTACCATTGCATTTTTTATCGGAAATATTATTACCATACAGTATAGTAATTTTACCAAAATTGTTTCTCCGAGCAAAGGTAATGGAATTTTATTTTACTTTTTGTTTTGAGGAACAAGATTATGGTTTTAAAACGAATTTACCCATTAGAAAGAATCACTAAAAGACTTTGGATTGAAACCAGAAAAAGAGAGGAAAAAAAGGCCCAAATTGCCTTGATACACAAGAGTGAGTGATTAGCGGAAAGAAATAAAACACTAAGTTCACAATGTGGAATAATCCATTCCACTCCGGTTCTTAGTTTGAATGTAAAAGCTATGTTTTAATACTTGAGCAGGCACTTTTTTACTATTTTCTTCTATCGCATAACAAAGTTTCTTTCGAAATATTTTCGCAGGTACAAAATACATTAACGACTCTTTAAAATTCAATGAATGCGCATATTTAATCGGCTCGCCAAAAAAAGCTGTATGCTTTAATATGTACCCGCATTTTGGAATAAATTAAATGCATAATTGTTTTGTACTTCTCCTTTTTATAAGGTTATTGTGCCGAAAGTAAACCTTAATTAAGTTCGTTAAAAATAAAAGTAATGAGCAATAGAAAAAACAGCTGACATTTACTTTGTGCGTTAAAAGCGAACAATCTCTTTAAAAATCGCACCCTAAAAGAATGTTGAATTTTTATTCAAAGCACTTTAACTGAACTAGAAAATTATTTTATTCAATTCTATTATTCTAATATATATTTGTTCCATAAAGTAACTAAATATTTTCCAATGAAAAAGAGATGCACTTAATATGCATATACGCAAAAATAACAGAGTTCTGAGTTTGAAAATGAAAATAAACGAATTTTATTATGGCTTATTTTTCCATGAAAATTTATTCAATAATAGAGATTTAAGTTTAATTTTATTGCATTAGCAATTTTATTCAAGTCTTTTAATAAATAAATTTCTTTATTAAATTTATTCCCCATTATTTCCTTAATCCATTTATTCATGATCCCCATGATCCATTAATTGTATGAATGCTATTATAAATGAATTCATTTTATATCGAAAACAATTTTTACGCATGCGTTATAACAATAAACGACAAAAAATTATTAATGCGTTCTAAAAACAAACTTATTAGGAGAAAATAATTTATCTTTTGCAATTAATTATAAAAAGACGTATGGATCATTTTAGACGAACAAAAAATAATTTAAGTTGGATCAATAAATATGAATTCAATACAACAAAAACAAATAAAACGGGAAATGTTCCTTATTTTATACACGGAGAAAAAAATTCTTGTAAAATTATCATACTGCATAGTAATGGCATTTCTGGCAAATAAAGACTATAATTCTGGTAATAAAAAAAACTAAAATAAAAGGTATTTAAGTCATTCATTTGGTAATTTTTCCGTTCATGTGATAAAGGTTTACCGGAATTTCTAGTTTTTAAAACACATTTAGTAAAAAATGCATAACTGCAAAGTAAATTCAACCGTATAAGTGATTTTTATGCCTTACCAAATATCATGATAAAAATATCAAGCTTTACCGCATTTGCAAAACTTATTATAACATATTATCAAATGATATTTTATTGTAATTTTATCAAAATAATAACCGAAATGTTTAGGTAAAAATACCGACCTTTCTGGATCTCCCATAGAACCAGAAACATGATAAATTTTACCATGTTCTGGTAGTTTTGACCATACTTTTTTCAGTGTATATATGAGTTGACAATATTTTATGCATTAAAATAATATGTATATATATATATATATATATATATATATATATATATATATATATATATATATGTATATATATATATATATATATATATATATATATATATATATATATATATATATATATATATATATATATATAATCAAAATTATTAGGAATAAAGAGTAACGGAAATATCAATATTTTTAAGTAACTTGCATTGAATTTTTGCATTTTTGCATTGAATATTGAAAAATAAATAATTAATGCAAAATGCATAAGTTCTTTTGTAAAATTTATTTCCTATGACAATTAATTATATGAATGAACAAACAAACTCATGACATGTATCCTGAATACCAAATGTCTTATATAGGTTTAAGTTAAAAGTTTTATTTCAAACGAGATATGTTTTAAAATGTATCACCGATTCAAAGATCTAATTTACGTTTACCTTAAAGATAACTAATGTTTTGAATGCAAAAGGCATAAGTTCTTTTATGAAATTTATCTCCCATGACAATTAATTATATGAATGTAAAAAAAACGACTTATATCATATATTCTGAATTCCAGATGTATTGTATAATGCTTAAGTCAAAATTTTATTTCAAACAAGATATGTTTTAAAAATGTATCAACGATTCAAAGATGAACTAAACAAGGCCATATTCTCTTTACTAATCGGATTCACTCTTGTGAATTAACAACTTCCGAAAAGTGTACCGTTTTATTAGTCTTAATACATTGAAATCAAGAAGACGTCTATTTTGCAGAAGATCCACGAAGTGTAAGTACAATCATTTTAATAAATTTCGGGAAACGCAAAAGCAGTAATTATCTGAGAGTATTGTGTATTATGCGTCGCGTTGAATGGATAAAAGTCGTAATTCACTAGGATTGTCATGAAGGCATAAATTCGCGAAATGCATTAATTGTACAGAAAAGCTTTCCTGGTAGCTGGATTTAAATTGTATTTATTAACCTCACGTTATTACCCACAAAAATACACTCGTGATGTATCAAAGATTTTTGTGCACCAGCGTGTTAAGGGTAACCACCCCACCTTTTATTGGAGAGAACATATTTGAATGCTATTGATTACTTGGAAAAAAATACGATAATTGCTGAAATGCGTATGTTTATGCAAAATATTTGAATTATTTTTAAAATACTTGAATCTTTGATAATTTTGGAAAATATAGAATTAAAAATATTAGAATAATTCTGAACTATATTGAATTCAATATATTTGAATTATTTCGAATTATTTTGGCATGGAGCTTTAGATAAATTTTGTTCTTCTACACTCTCATAAAATTGTTTTAACTTTGACACTATGATATTAGTATCTTTAACTGTAATACTGTGGGAATTTTAGGCAGCATCAGTCGCTAAATTCAGACATATCTACTTTTAAGTTGAATTGTTGTATTGTTAAGAGTATATATGATAGCAGTGATTACTTGTTACAAAAATGTTATTTGAATAGTCATAATCCTGAAAATTTGGTAATATTAAATATTTTACCAAATAAATTAATAATTTTAAATATTTTGGAAAAAAAATCATCTTTTAATGACAGATAGTATCCTTTTTTTTTAAAAAGTAAAAGGAATTCTTTTGTCGCACTATACAATTGTTTTGAGATCAAGTTTTGATTGTAATTTACTTAAAGCATGAGAAAATAGTGACGTTTGATTTTTTTTATAATCCTTTCTTTTCCTTTTTCTTCAAATCCAATTTTCTTATCTTAGGAGTCTATTTCTTTGGGATTTCAAACCAATCAAAAAGGATACGAAATTCTTAAAGGCTGTTTTATTATTTTTTTAAAGATTTATTTTTTATACGATGTATTCACATTCCGAAATATAAATTTAAAAAAAAACTAATCTTCTTCGAAATTATTATTTAATGTGTTGTCTGAAAACATGTTATTGATACATTTAAAGTAAAATAAGCTGTTAGAGAGTTTTATCTAATTATGTGTAGGCAGGAACAACCGGTTTTATATTAAGAAAGTAAATTTACTCATGTTGTACCAAATAAAAAACATATATTAATTTTTATATTTTTCTAATAGCCTTGAAGGCGAGAGCTCCATATTTTCTTAAACTTTCACCAAATTTATTTAAAAATTCAAAATTATGTAAATTTCTTAAGCAACTTTTGTTGCTTATTGGATTTTGTTTTTAAAAATAATTTTCTCAACATTATCTGTATAGAAAAAAACACTTCTTAAAATACTACGTTTTGATTTTATTAAGGTGCAAAGGCAAAAAATTAAATTTTCATTGGCATTACTTCAAATGTGTACTTGCACACGGTTAGAAATTTCTCGGAAAAATGGTTAAATAACAATTTATTTAATTATTATTCTCCACTCCATATACACGTAAATAAGAATGTAGGACACTTTTCTCACTTATTTTTGCATTTTGCTTCCGAATATGCATACTGTCGAACGTTGAATACGGAGAAAAAAATTCTTTTAAAATTACTATACTATATGGTAATGGCATCTTTCGTTAAATAAGCCATAATTCTGGCTAATAAAACAGCTATATATGGTATTTAAACCATTCATATGGTAGTTTTTCCGTTTATATGGTAACGATTTACCGGAAATTCTAGTTTTCAAAATTATGCTTTCTTATTATCACATATTTAAAAAAAATGCAAAACTGAAACGTAAACTCAACCGAATAAATAATTTTCATGTCGTGCTTCAAAGAGACATGACAAAATTACCGAATTTTAATACGCTTACCAAATTTTTTCACATGTTATGAAACCATATTTTATCACAATTTTGCCAAAATTTACGGTAAAAATTTTACCATATTCTGGTAGATTGGACTTCTTTTTTCTCAGTGTAGTAATGAAAAAAAAGCATTATTTTAAAAAAAAAATTACTTCAATGTTTCCCCCCCCCTCCCTAAGACTTAGTATAAGGCATACATTCTGGAATACATTTTGGTAAGTGACGCGTTTTCAAAACTGTCTAGACGAGATTTTTTTAAACATAGCATAGCAAAGAATAGCATAACAAAGTTTATAGGATATCAAAATTTGAAAGCATACTTTTTTCGAAAATTAGTTTAATTAGAAATAAGTATACATAACGTTCCGCAGTGACTGCTCTTAGTACATAATTTTAGAGTTTCTATGAAAAAAAAAAGAAAAGTAAAAAAGGACATCAAGGTGTTCAAATTCATATTTAGCGGGGGAAAAGCAAAAAATAATAGGTACGTAACAATTCACTATTGAGTTAGGGGGGACTGAAAACATAAAAACATGTTTGATTGCCACAGAAATCAAGGAATCGAAAGGTGATAATTAGAAACACCTCCACGCTTGATCAGGCAACCAGAGTTGTTTTACTGTTATCCCGTCTTCGTCTATATTAATTCGCTAGATTTTGATTCGGTTATATAAATTTAATAGATTTTGAGAATGATTTTTCCTTGCATAAATATTAAGTTGCGACCTCAAATGTGTATAATATTTTGACTTCATATACAGCAAGGATCATAAATATTTATTAAAAGCTATGTCTATGGTACACTATGTATATTTCACCAATTACTTAAAAAAAAAAAAAAAAAAAAAAAAAAAAAAAAAAAAAAAACAGCCTAAAAGCCGACTGGGTGAAAAACAGCACCGAGGAGCTTTTTAAATTTATTTCATTAATTTACAACTCTAGTCTATTAATTAATACTTTACACTTCATATAATTGCTGTTTATAAGTAAAAGCTTTCCTCATTTGACAAATGCCTTCTTCATATTTGATGAGAATCCATTTTGAAAATTAGTGAGATTACGGGGGTTTAGTGCTTGCAGCAAGACACACAAAATTGATGATGCTTTGTAATATATGGCTTAATGATACGTGCATCGTTAGTAAAAGTCTACAGTCAGATTCAGTTGACACAATTTTATAAATGTTTCTTAGTATGAGTTAGACTATGCTCTATATTATTTTGTTCCTTTAATATTGAGATGAGATGAAATAGTTTTTCTGGCACTCTTCAAACAAATTTTAGTTTGAGAATATTGGAGTTATATAAAAAAAAGTATATTTTAATAGTTGAGTGAAGATGTCAAAATATGTTTCAAATAAAAAATACATTCTGTTTTCCCAGTCTTACTTAAGATTAAATATGCTAAGGAAAGGTGCCTAAATCTTAACTTTCCCAAATTGGACCACCTTCGGTTTTTAGAAGCACTGAGTTAAATTAGCAAGAGTAAGTTTTTATTTAAGATAATCGGTTTTACAAGATTTTAATGAAATATTTGAAAATCATGTGTAAGAATTTAGCAAAATTTTAGTAATGTACGAAATATTGAAAACGTCATAAATTTTATCCTCTTATATTTTACTTATTTATTTGCCAACGAACTATTGTTTGAGTCTTGGAATAAAATTTTGTACGAAACGCGATGCAGCTGTCGAAATTTTGCCAATTTTGAACTTCTAAATCGTACTGGTAGGATTAAGGAGACTAATCCTGGCTCTATGTCTGTCATAAAACTTTAATCTGCTCTAGTGGTAGTTTAATTTGTTCGAAGAATTTAGCTCAATCGTTAGGTTTAAAATAGGTTTACCACAATTAAAAACTCTGTCCAAGGATTTAATGGTTTGTGGCCTATTGATTCATCAGTTTTTTGTGAAACTGACTGTTTTCTAGCAGAAAATCTATTCCTGCACACAATCTAATAGAAACCAAGTGATAAATCTTCACGTGATACAAGAAATCATATTTCTGCTAGGGATTCAACAGACCAATTTACTCAAATACCTCTTCTGCATTGAATCTTTCAATCGAACCCTATTCCATGATTCAATTACCCTCTTCTGCATTGAAGCTATCAAGAACATTATTTCATGATTTCAAAGCCTAAGATGAAGAAGAAGTAGACGATTCAAGTTGCTTCTAAATCATAATGAGTTGTTTTAACAAGCAGGCCTTTCAAAAATAAGCTGGAGTAATTTAATGAACCTAAACTCATCCAGGAAACTGTCAAAGAGCTTCAGATGATAATAAAATTAAAATGTAAAACGATGAAACGATAATTAAATATTAAATAAAATATACACCAAGTGACCTTGAAGGGTGAAATCGAGATCAATTTCAATTTCCTCTGGAAAACTGTTTATCCCGATTTTGTACCAAAGTTAAATCACAAATTACATTTTTGTCTGTTAAATGCAACTAGAGGCAAAATAATTGCGAAAACAAAAGTACTATATCATTATTAATACGTATGAAAAGAACAAGTATTGTTATGCTAATCAATTCATTTTTAAAGTTTGCTTTCATGAGAAATCTCAGAGAAATGAATAAAAGTCACACTGATAAGAAGTACTTTTTATTATAGTAAAAATTTAATCCTTTGGGAAAACGTAAGAAATAACTGATAAAAAAATTCAATCAATATTTTCTTTTTAGGCTTGAGTGCACCTCAAGCAATCAGTTTCATCCAAATTAATGGAATCACTTTATTGAAAGAGGATTACAGTTCTTCTCATATGTATCATGTTCTCAAAGAACATTTTATGGAAGATATTTTGTTTGTTTAAAAATTGAGAAAAAAAATCCTGATGTTTTATTAAGTCGAAAAAACGCGGAGTAAAGTTAATAGAATTTAAAATGTAGAATGAATTTGAAATTACAATCATTAAAATGATGTAAAAATTTGTAAGCCTTACAATTCAATTTTTTTTTATTATTATTAAATAAATTAATACAAATAATTATAAAAATCAGACTTTACATACAATTATCATTAGATAAATAAATTTTATAATTGAATCCAAAAAAAATGCTTGGTTTATTCAAAAGGTTCTCAAGATATAACAAAAGGAGCAAAAATTTTAAATTAATATTTAGAAGTTCAAACCTTTGATTTCTCTCCTCTCTGAATTAATGGGACTATATTTCTCAGTTACCCCACTCCCAATTTTAAGAGTCAAGAATCCAACCCATTGAGTAAAAGATATATTTATTTAGAGAAAGTAAATTTTTTGTGTCTAGTTTTGTAATAAAATATCGTTTGCCCCAGTTAATTAGCATATTTAAGGTTAGGCACTCAAACCATGTCACTTAAAATTCATATTATCGCGTCATCTAAGTAAAAGTTTCAAATTCAACTAAAGTTGGCGAATTTATCTACAGTATTTTTATGAAATGTTTTTATACATTAATAAAAAGAGTGTGGTCAAAACTAATAGAATTGGTGCATTTAATTGGGTATCTGGGTCTATGGGAGCACCAAAAAGCTAGGCTAAGTTTTACCAAAGCTCTTTGCTAATGATTTTGTTGAAATCAACAACAAAATATTGTTTTTTAATATGTGATAAAATTTGGTAATTTTATCATAATACCTTAGAGCATAACATAACAAAGATTTTTTTCTGTTAAATTTCTTCTTCAGTATAGCACTTTTTACTAAATGAATAATAAGAAAATGAATAATAAGAAAATGAATAATGATTATAATAAGAGCTATAATTTTGAAAACCAGAATTTCCAGTAACGATGTGAACGAAAAAATTGCCAAATGAGTAGTTTATTTTTATTACCAGAATTGTTATTTTCCATTTTACCAAAAATGTCATTACCATGCTGTACAGTATGCAGATAAATCGAAAATATTCTAAGTACATAATTATGACAAAACATAAAGCCTTAAAAATAATTTCAAATCAAACCATTTAATAAAATTCGAAATTCGAACCATTTAATTAAATTCGAAATTCAAAAAATGAAGGTCTTCGTATCTTTTTCTTTATAGGCACTTTACGCCTGGAAAATGTGTTAGGAGAACAAAAGGTCTTTAAAGAGCATTGATATCTACTTATAAGTAACATGTTATGATTTATAAATGTTAAATCATATCGTAATAAATATTCACGCTACTCTGAATGACTTTCCCATTTAGAACTCACATTACCGTGTCATCTTAGTAAAAGCTTTAAGTGGAGACTGAAGTTTGCGAATTTAACAGCAGCATTTACACGAATAAGAAGACGTTTAATGTAGAGTTTTAAGTTATTTTACATAATTTAAATATTTTTTTAGAATGCTTTTGTACACTGAAAAAAAGAGTATGGTCAAAAGTACCACAATATGGTACAATTTATCGGGTTTCTGGGTCTAAGGAAATACCAAAAAGCATGGTACTTTTTACCAAAGCCCTTTGGTTACGATTTTGGTAAAATTAATAATAAAACATTGTCCTATAATCTGTGATAAAATTTGATAATTTTATCACAGGGTTTGGTAATTTTATCATAATTTTATTATATCAAACATCTTAGAATAAAAAATTTTTTTTTGGTTAAATTTACTCTTCAGTCTTGTATTTTTTACTAAATTTGTGATAATAAGAACTATGATTTTGAAAACTAGAATTTTCGGTAAACCGTTACCATGTGAACGGAAAAATTTCCAAATGAGTAGCTTATTTTGGCTTTCATTAAAATAGTTTTTTTTTTTTTATTTTACCAAAAATGTCATTTCCATAAAGCACGGTAATTTTAACAGAATTTTTCTCTCCATGTGCATTTAAATATTTATTGTTAACTAATTCTCTTAGATATTTTATAGCCATCTTAGTTATTACTTATTAAAATAATGTTAAAATGGCAAAATGCTCACAATTTGTTAGTTCTTTTGATTAAACAAATTAAAGAAAAATTAATTTGATAGAGTTTGGAAAATGACCAAAACTTACTTCTCGTTTTTATTTATTTTATTAATTTTGTTAACACTATGATCTCAGTTAATTCGAATTAATTTGTATATGCAAAACTAAAGAAAAAATATCTTAAGTCATTCGCGTGATGCAACAGGGAGTTCAATTTCTTTGATAATGAAGAAATTTCTATTTTTATGGGAAATTTTAAATATAAAAGAATGAATGATCACAGTTTTTAACTAAAACAATTTATATTCGTTTGTAGAATAACAACTTTGGTAAACTGAAACAGAAATTCAATTTCTTTCTATCTGAAAATTTTAAATGTGGAAGAATAAGGGATTTCATTTCATTAATAACATCATTTTCAGCTGAATAAAATTCTAAGTGCTTAATACTGATAAATCCAAGACAGTCTAATTATATAATTGTGAACAATAGTTTTCTTATCTAAGCCACTTTGAATATTTTTAGAAAAGATTTTAATGAATTTAACTTAAGTTTTTAATAATAAGAACTTACTTAAGTTTAAAACTTAGAAAAGCAAAGCATATATTTCCTACACAATTTATATGCTTCAACTTTTAATTTTCTTACCCGCTTTATCACTGCAAAAGAATAAAATATGAAAGCGAATATTTTTAGATTTTCCTTTTTATAAAATAAGCTTCAATAAATCCTCGCAGATTCCACAAGTTTTATATATCTACTTATATGATATGAAAGTAGGTATGATAAAGGGGTCTATTGATTTTTTAAATATTTTTGACCTTCCAATTTTTTCCAGCTTAAGATGAATATAATTAGTTAGATTTTAAGAAATATTATACTTTATGCTTGTAAAATATAATTCGAATGGCTTATAAAGTATTCTACTGGTAAAATATCAATTCAAATTATTCAAAGTTTTCTTAAGAGTTTCATTTAAAAGAACTTAACTTCACTTAAAACGTAAACTTAAAAAAAGTACCTCACTTAAAAATAATTTATTGCGAAATGCAGTTTCCTCTCGATATCTCAAAGTTGGAGGAACGCTAAAAAATTTGAGCTAACGAGTTTTCGAGATAACAAGTTCAGAACTAAATATGTTCTAAAAAGTAGAAAAATATATTCTAAAATATTTCTCTAAGATATTACTCAAAAATTTTGAGTCATGAAACTGTAGTGAAATATGAATGTAATGATAGTTGATTATAAGTCTAAATACAACAATGATAATTTTATTTTTAAAAGAAAGACAAAAAATAATTATGAATCATCATCATCATAGTTGGCCAGACAGCCCAATGTGAGCCAATGCCTTCCTCTAAAGATTTCTTCATGACAACTTCCGATCTCTGAAAATAATTATGCATTAAATAGAAAGGAAGCGGTTCACAATAAACATACTTTGTGATTTTTCCGAAAAAACTCAATTTTTATTACGAAAACAAAATTTGACATAACAATGTTTTGAGAAGAAACTCTTCGACATAGGAATTCAAATTAACATTAGGTGGATATATAATGCCATGGGGAAACATTTTTTTTGACATAAAAGGGCTTTCTAGATGTCAAGAGTGTACTGTATATTAGAATGCACAGATATAAGTTTATGCACCATGTTACAGTATACTGTATTTTACAATATACAATATATTTCAATATATAATAAAATATTATTCACAATTTATTGCAAGATGACACCATATGAAATATATTTTTATTTTCATTATATTACATTATTTTATTCTTGTAAGAACGGTAAGTTTTTATCAAAATATCCATTTCTAAAAATATATAAGGAATCTAAGTTCACGTCTGAGCAATATGCCGCATTTGCCGTAGTGATAGATAAATAAGGAGTTAAATATTTTTAGTGATGGTATTAATACAGCTTTACACAATATATTAATAATTGTGTAAATAAATGCTGTCCCCGTAACTCTCCAATAATAAGACGCATCTTAAGAGGTTCTTTAGTTCATATAATTGATGAATGAAACTACTTTTAATTTACAAACAAGCCTACTAGTGGATAAAATAAATTTATCCGACCGTGTAACATTTACTAATTTATTTAAACAAGTTCAATCTATTTACGAAACCTACTATTCAGCTTGAAATGAACAATAAAAATAACAGGTATGGAGCTAAAAGAGATCTGTTCAACAAAAATTCTGATCCTGAAATAAACAATAAAAATAACAGGTATGGAGCTGAAAAAGATAAAAATATCTGTTCTACAAAAATTGTGATCCTGAAAAACTAATTTTTAATCATACTTATATATTCTTATTTGAATCTTAAATGAACAAATTTTCCTTGAAATGAACAATAAAAATAGCAGGAATGGAGCTAAAACAAAAGACATGTACTACAAAAAATGTGATCCTGAATTACTAATTTTTAATCCTACGTATGTATTCTTATATTATTCTTAAATAAACATTCTTAAATGAACAAATTTAGCTTGGAAGGAGCAATAAAAATAACAGGTATGGAGCTAAAACAAAAGATCTGCACAACAAAAAACGTGATCCTGAAATACTAAATTTTAATCATACGTATGTATTCTCATTTTATTCTTAAACTAACATTCTTAAATGAACAAATTTAGCTTGGAATGAACAATAAAACTGAAAGGTATGGAGGCAAAACACAAGACCTGTACCAAAAAAATGTGATCCTGAAACACTAATTTTCAATCATACGTATATATTCATATTTGATTCCTAATCGTGATGTTATTATTTTTTTATCTTCTTTTACTACTGCTTCGATATATAGCCCAAAGAATAGAATAACAAATCACTTTTGAGATCAAGTGGAAAGCGATCAGTAGATAAATTTGAAAAATGACTCCTAAAGCAACTTCTTGTGTCTACCATGACAGTAAATGAATGATTTTGAGTGAAAAAAGACAAAATTCTAGGAATTGTAGAAAAAATGTTGTATAAAATGAATGATGCATCAATTCGACAGAAGTAATATAGTATATATAAAAAAAAGAATTGATACGTTTTAAGCCTGGAAGATGTCTTTTTGAAATAATATAAAACAATATGAAATTGAAAAGCAGTTGTCATAGACTTCATTTAAAGAATATATTATTTATTATATTATCTTTTATTTTTTGACAGAATAAACTCATTATTTATAAAGCGGGTTTAGAGTTACATTACTCTGTAGCTGAAGTATTTTTATACATAATAGCTGTTTGCAATAGCTGTTGGAAATTGTTTTCAAACACTGATCTAATCCACTAATCTAATCCAGATGAAACCTTATGTAATGGAGTTTAGGAAGTATTTTAGCTCTCTCATATCTATTTTTGCATCTGGAAAACGCAAATGTTTTATGGCTTTTGTTAATATCTCTATTTTTTTGCTTACTTAATGGCAAATATTTTTGAAGTTCAGACATTTTCGTTCGGAGGTTGGTTAGTTACATTCCGTTATATTCCAGGAATTACAGAAAGTAAGTTTTATTTTATTATTATTATTTGGTTTTGAAATTTTCTTATTTATTTGAAAGAAGGGGAAATTGTTACAAAAAGAAAAGGAATATTTTATTTGTTTTTATATGGATAAATGAAAAGTTTAAAACTAGAAGAAGTTAAAATTAAAATCTTGTTTTTTTCTGTTTGAAAAATCTTATTATTTAAGACGATTCATAAAATTAAGAAATTATAAAGAGATTCTATTAAAAAATCATATTATTGCAAACAGGAATAAAAATAATTCAGACTGAGAAGATTAATTGATAGAGGTTTTGTTTTGACACAGTCCAAAGTGTAATAAGTGTTATTACACTTGCGAACATAAAATAATTATTTCTTCTTTATTTTTTAATCAAAATTAGCATATACATTAAAATATCTGCCTCGTAGTCAAGCAAATTTTAACTTGAACTCGAGAGTCAGCATTAACTTTATATCCGACTTCTCAACTGCAATTTGGTTGCTCGAATTTCATATTTTATGGATCAATGAAAAAAACTAGATTAACGGAAACTCAAGTAATTTGTTTTGTTTTTCAAAAGAATCATATTACTTAAGACTATTCATATAGTTAAGAAATTATATTATTAAGAAATTATATTATTTAGAGATAATATTATTAAGAGATTTTACTAAAAAAAATCATATTGTTACAAACAGGAATACAAGTAATTCAGATTGAGAAGAATTATTAATAGAGTTTTTGTTGCGACATAGTCGAAAGTGTAATAACTGTTATTGCACATGCAAAAATAAAATAATTATTTTTTGATTCATTTTTGTTTAAAAATTAGCATATACTTTGGAATATCTGCCTCGCATTTATGCGAATTCCATCTTGAACTCCGAAGTCAACATTAATCTTATATCCGACTTCTCAATTGCAATTTGTTTGCATGAATATAATTCTTTTATAGATAAATGAAAAAAAAACTAAATTAATAGATGCAAAAATAGAAATAAAATATGTAATAATCGATAATAATAGATGTAAAAATTGAAAATTAAAATTATTTGCTTAGTTAAAGAAATTGCATTATTTATGTTCCAAACAAAACAGGAATAAAAAAATCCGTTTAAAAAAATTCAATGACAGAAGTTTAATCAATAAGTACATTTTTGTTTTGGGCACATTTTTACGAGATTTAAACATGCACGTGCATCTTTGTAAAATAATTTTTTACTGTCTAATTGAAGTTGATAAATTAGCATACACTTTGGAGCAAACACAGATCGTAGTTAAAAATATTTCAAATTAAAAGCCCGAAATTCTCATTGATTTTAAATGAATTCAAAATTCAATTGAAATTTGGTTGCTCAAATATGAAATCTGCAATTGAGAAATCATGATTTTTCGAAGAAAACAATATTTTCTTACGAAAATAGAATTTCATTAATTTTTTTAAAAAAAATTAAAAATTTTCGGACAAGAAACAATGCAATGAAAACCCAACACACAATTAAAGCTACATTTGTTAATAAAATTAATTTATTTTAAACAAATTGGATTAGAAATGTAATTAGTTATTGAATTCACTCCCGAGGGAATGTTCTTAATGATTGCAAAAACATATTTCACTAATTTTAGCGTTAGTGTTAAGAGAATTCTATATTCTCCCAATTTTTTAGTTTCATGTATACATATGTTATTCTTCTGAAATAATGTTATAATCTAATGTTTAAAAATAGCAATGATATTTAGTGATACATCAGCAAAATAGTATTGATTCTCCATGAAATTATCAGAATATGGAAATATGTCTCTAAACAAATACATTTTCAGGATGAATAAACATTTTAGTAATTGTTTTGTCTGAATGCAACTATTGTGTAATATAAATGCACTGAGAAAAATTGTATGGTCCAAACTTCAGGAATATGGTGAAATCTATCATTTTTTTGTCTCTATGTGGACACCAAAAACCTCGGAAATTTTTACCAAACGCTTTGGCAGTGATTTTTGCGAAATTAGCAAAAAAATATAAATTTATAATATTTGATAAAATTTGGTAATTTTATTCTGATGCCTTACAACATGGCATAAAAACTATTTATTTGGTTAAATTTAGTTCTCAGCTTTGGTAATAAGTAAATAAATACTAATAAGAACACCAGAATTTCCGGTGAACCGTTAAAATGAACGGAAAAATTACCAAATGAATGGTTTTAGAACCGTATATCTTGGTTTTTAATAACAAAAATATGTTCTGTTTGGTCTGCTGTTTTAGTTTTTAACGATAACGTGTTGAACATTGCACTGTCAATGCAAAAACAATAGTACTTGTAAGAAAAGGATAGGCTAGTTATTATGTTTTTTTTCTCTTTTTCCAGAAATGCTATTACTATACAACTAGGTTATTCTACCAGAATATTTTTCTCATTGTTATATTTCTTCAAAGCGTCTGCCATTATTTTTTTTTCTTTTTCTGCAAAATTATGTTTATTCGTTCTTTTGCCATAATTTATTTTTCGTTCGCCGCTTAAGTTTTTAACTATAACGTGTGGAACGTTATAGTTACGTGCGCTGTCGATGCAAAATCAATAGTACTTATAAGAAAAAAATTGGTTAATTATTATTATTATATATATATATATATATATATATATATATATATATATATATATATATATATATATATATATATATATATATATATATATATATATATATATATATATATATATATATATATATATATATATATATATATATATATATATATTAAACTAGAAATGCCATTACTATACAGTATGGTAATTTTACTAGAATTTTTTTTTCTCCGTGTTTCAAAGGTGAATCAGTGGCAAATAATTAAATCTAGTATTTCTAAAATGTTCTTAGTATAGTTTCATTATTATAATATTAAAAAAAAATTCATTGAGACTCTTATGACAAAAAAATTAGTTAGCCGATAATTTTCAAAAGGTTTATTAATTTGGGTGAATATTGTATATAATATTATGGATGGACTTTTTCGATTTCTTTTTATTTTTCAATAAATACTTTAAAAGACTAGACGGGTTTCCATTTACGAGAGCGAAAACAGTTCTTCACAGCCCGTTTAATCTTCACAATTTTGAATTTTTTTCATTTTCCGGAAAATATAGTAAAAAAGGTACAAAAAGTAACACCGTTTTCTCAATCAAATAATAAAAAGGAAAATAAAAATACAAAAAGCTACTCTCAACAACATTTTTCGCAGAAAGAGAATCTTACAAGGGCAAAAACTAAACTCATCTATCAAACTCCGCGATGCCGGATGAAAAAAGAAATGACTTTTACATTTTAAAGTCTAATCAAGCTTTATGGAATCAATGCAAAAATCGGAAACTGTTCTTGATTTTCTCTATAGAAGGAAAAAAAGGCAGTTTTAGAGATTTACTTGTGAATAATTGCAAAATAATGGATTACTAGTACTATTCAGGCTCTAAGAATCATTGTTGTTTTCTGTATTTGGTAATAAAACAGAATAAGATAAAGAAACATGATCTTTTTATAGAGAGTGCACTTATTTCCTTTAAGACGAATTTCTTTTATTGAATATTATAATTAGTCAGTTGATGCCTGAAAGAATTACCAAAACAAACTGAAAAGATAATAATTGTTCGAAAAATGGTTTAAAAATAATTGAATAATTTTCAGAATATTTTATTATTAAAATTTTAGGATTTAAATGTATTAAAGTTTTAGCTGATCTACACTGATAAAATTTCCTAGTCACGTTGCACCAAAAATTGGTATTCATTCGCTGGCTACATAAAATGAAACTCAAATTTACCATATTTTGGTATTTTCACTAGCTCCAAATATCAAGGTTGCATAAAAAGTATGTGTTTTGAAGAAACAAAACACCTATTTTCATCTTTTTTTTAAAATTCATAAGAGAAGAAATCTATATATTGCTGTGGGAATTACAAGAAGTAAAAATAATCGAATGTTTTAAAATAGCAATGATGTTTAATGATACATCAGCAAATATTATTGATTCTCCATGAAATTTCCAGAATGTGGAAATATGCCTCTAGACAAATACATTTTCAGGGTGAATAAATATTTCAGTAATTGTTTTGACTGAATGCAATTATTGTGTAATATAAATACACTGAGAAAATTTATATGGTCTAAATTTCAAGAATATGGTAAAATTTACCATGTTTTTGGATCTGTGTGGACACCAAAAACCTCGGAAATTTTTACAAAACGATTTGGCAATGATTTTGACGAATTTAACAATAAAATATAGCTTTAAAATATTTATATATAAAACAATAGTTTTGTAGAATATATAATTTTGAAATATAGTTTTATATTACATTGCAGTAAAATAAGTTTTATAAAATTTGGTAATTTTTATCCTAATTCCTTACAGCATGGCATAAAAACCATTTATTCGGTTAAATTGAGGGAAAAAAAGGCAGTTTTATCGATTTACTTGTGAATAATTGCGAAGTAATGGATTAGAACCATGAAGGAATAATGGATTAGAACCATGATTAGAACCATAGGAATATTGCACCATTATTGGGTATTTTTAAAACGCTCAAATGCAGGCCAAGATTGCTATTTACCGTAACAAAAGTATTTACCGTAATTGGGTTATTTTATGACAAACGTCTAACCATTTTATACCTCTAACCAAATTTAAAAAGGCAACATAAAAGAAATGAACTTTAATTCATGCAAATAAGCCATTTACCTAACTAAATAAGTTGAAACTTAAAACAACATGCAATAGTCGTCCCGATACACCGAGACCGAGTTGAAAAGAAAACAAGGGGAAGTAAACAAATATCGTTTAGTTTACAGTCAGCGTCAAAGTTTTGCGTCTTTTACCAAATTTTGGTGCAGTCAGTAGCTCCGTGGAAATATTTTTCGATCATACTTCACAATTTGTGGTGTAATTGAAATAAAATAATCTTTTATTTAACTAAACTTTGGGATAATGAGAAACTTTACTCCGAATACCGGTTAAAGATTTACCGAGTCTTTTTTTTTTTACATCGTAACTAAAATAAAGTGATCTTTCATTTAACTAAACTTTAAGATAATGAAAAACTTTAGTCCGAATACTGGTTAAAGATTTACCGAGTCTTTTTTTTTACATCGTAACTAAAATAAAGTGATCTTTCATTTAACTAAACTTTGAGATAATGAAAAACTTTACTCCGAATACCGGTTATAGATTTAACGAGTTTTTTTTTACATCGTACCTAAAATAAAATGATCTTTCATTTAACTAAACTTTGAGATAATGAAAAACTTTACTCCGAATACTGGTTAAAGATTTACCGAGTCTTTTTTTACATCGTAACTAAAATAAAGTGATCTTTCATTTAACTAAACTTTGAGATAATGAAAAACTTTACTCCGAATACTGGTTAAAGATTTACCGAGTCTTTTTTTTTACTTCGTAACTAAAATAAAGTGATCTTTCATTTAACTAAACTTTGAGATAATGAAAAACTTTACTCCGAATACCGGTTAAAGATTTACCGAGGTTTTTTTTTACATCGCAACTAAAATAAAGTGATCTTTCATTTAACTAAACTTTGAGATAATGAAAAACTTTACTCCGAATACTGGTTAAAGATTTACCGAGTCTTTTTTTTTACATCGTAACTAAAATAAAGTGATCTTTCATTTAACTAAACTTTGAGATAATGAAAAACTTTACTCCGAATACCGGTTAAAGATTTACCGAGTTTTTTTTTTACATCGTAACTAAAATAAAGTGATCTTTCATTTAACTAAACTTTGAGATAATGAAAAACTTTACTCCGAATACTGGTTAAAGATTTACCGAGTCTTTTTTTTTACATCGTAACTAAAATAAATTGATCTTTCATTTAACTAAACTTTGAGATAATGAAAAACTTTACTCCGAATACTGGTTAAAGATTTACCGAGTCTTTTTACAGTGTAGAAAAAGGGGAACAAAGACCTTGATATTTTCACATTAAAAATAACTTTTTTAAATTAATTTAATTAAGTAATTCCATCTTTTGAAAATTTGAGTAATTAACATGTTGTACATGCAGGGTTTTTATTTATCTTTATGACATACAAACTGTGAAAATGTAGCTTTTGTTAACATTTTGCTTTTTAATAATGAAATATATCAGTTTCTTTCTCTTGATCTGTACAGCATTTGAAAATTGGTTAATAATGTCAAAAAATAAAAATTGAAGTCTTTTGCAGTTTCCTCTGAATTATTAATATAACAAAATCTATTGGAAAAAAATGATGATAAAAATTATTAATAATAATATTAGACGAACATATTATAATCATTTAATAATTGCTGTACATACTTAGTTACATTTGCAAAAAAATGTTATTTATTATAAACATAATATCTGGTTTGCCTTATATTTAACTTAGGAGAGGAGAATTTAAGTATATTAAGGATAAAAGTTCATGTGTCATTGCAAGAAAATTTTCCACAGTTTAAGACTTTCGTTTTGAATTGACCGTGGAAAACTTGATTTGAGATTCTCATCTTTCATTATATTGACATTTTTATGATGAACAAGATAATATTGGATAAAAGGAGAAATCAATTTTGAATAAACTCTGAGCATTTTTTGCGTAAAGAAATTCTTTTACTGTAACATTTGAAAGACAAATAACTGTTAAATGTGTCAATAATTACAAAACAATTGAGCTAACAGCAGAACTTCCTGATACGAAAGTATATTTTTAAATAAACTCTGAACATGAAAACATTTAAAGGAAATCATTTTACCGTATTAAATGTAATATTTGACAAAGGAAAAAAAATTTTAAATGTTAAAATAATTACGTATAATTTGAGATTACAACAGAACTTCGTAAAATACGTAAAAAAATGCGTTTTGAATGAACTCTGAACAAGTTTTATTTAAAGAAATTAGTTACCATATTAAGTGTAATATTTGACAAATCAGAATATGCTATTCGCATGCATATTAAAAATCAGAATATGCTATATTATCTTATTAAGTGCAATATTTGACAATTAATAAATTGCTAAAAATTACAACAATTACGAAAAATTTGAGCTTTGAACTTCATGATATAAAAAATGTATGTTTTTGAATGAACTCTGAACGTGTTTTATTTAAAAAAATTATTTTACCGTATTAAATGCAATATTTGACGAAGTAAAAATTCTTTCGAGTATTGCAATAATTACGGAAAATTTGTGGTAACAACAGAACTTCCTGATACAAAAAAACAGTCAATAAATACGCGTGATTAATAGAGATTTAATACGCGAAGAATTTATATAAATAAAACATTAATAACGAAACGATTAGTTTTGAGTGTGTCATTTATTTTCTCTTACATGCCAAAATAGTTATGCCCCACTGATAATATAATGTGGCATTAGAAAATATCGTGGAACATTCTTGAATCTAGTCTCGTAGATTCTCCATTAAAATTTCTTAAACATCATAAACAACAATTGAAGAGTTACGCTAAAAAATTCGCGACGCATTTCTTGACAAGATAATCTTTCTATTTATTTGAAAAATTAGATTATTAGTTATTATGGTGTGGGGTGAAAATTTTACAAATAAATATATTTCATTTTAAAGATGTATGCCTTTTGTGTATGTTGACACTCTTCTAATTTTATTTTTTTTATAAAAATAATTTATAAATTAACATGTAACACAACAACGTTGTATAAATATTTTTATGAAATGATAAATAAATATGCATATAAAATATGATAAATAAATATATATATATAAAGTTCTAAAATTACAGCCTAAAAGGGAATTTAAATTTTTATTTTTATATATAATACTTCGTATATTGTTGCATAACAGAACAATGTAATGCGAACATGTATGTTCAAACGAACATATATATGTTCATACATATGTATGTTTTTAACGAACATATATATGTTCATACATATGTATGTTTTTAACGAACATATATATGCTAGTAAATAAAAACAAAACTCACAAGCACAAACATTAAAACTATAACGCAAATGCAATACTCAAAACTACTATTACTAAACTATAACTACTTAACATGCTATTCAAATTCTTAAAATTTTTTTATTAAAAGTATTTAAGCAATGGTTGAATTGTAGTTATTAAAATTGTTTTTGAATGTTTTCTCCAGATAGTGTACTAATAAACATAATCACGTTGTTATGGTTCATTGAAAAGTATGGTTAAAACAACCAGAATATGTTGAAATTTACCGTGTTTCTGACTCCATGGGAACACCAAAAAGCTAGGTATTTTTTACCGAACCGCTTTCTTAAATTTTTGGCAAAAATAGCGATAAATTATGGTTTTATAATTAGTAATGAAATTTGGTAAAAGTGGAAAATTTGGTAATTTAAGCATGATACTTTAGAGCATGACATAAAAACAATTTATTAGTTTAAATTTACTTTTCCGTTTCTTATTTTTACTAAATGTGTTGTAATAAAAATTTTAATTTTGAGAACCCGAATTTCCTACATACCGTTACCAAATGAATCCAAAAATTACTAAATAAATGTCTTAATTAAAGTACATTTTGATTTTATTTGCCAGAATTATGCTTTTTTTAATCAGATAAGTCTTTACCACACAGCACGGTAATTTAACCAGAATTCTTTTCTCCGAGAGGAACCATATTGATGGAATAATTCGAAATTATTAAATATTTTATTGCTGCTATTATTTCTTCGCCATCTTACATATGGAATAGTTGTCAAATATTTCAAATGTGCAGTTTTCATACTTAAATTCATTCCTATCTTTTACTTTATTTTGTATCACAGAATTAAATTTCTCAAATATGTAGTTCTACATATCAATTGATTTTAAACTAAAGCACGCCACACTTTTCAATAAATATTAAATTCCTTGTTCCACGGAATAATTTAAAACATCTTGTTCAAAAGATGTCTTATTCATTTTCTTTTATTCTGTTGCTTCATTTTAAATTAAGCTTTCGACGATATAATAAACAATTGTTATGAAAAGAACAGTAAATGCAATTTTCTTTCGAAGTTAACCTATTTCTTTGATCGTCATAATTTAAAAGAATTGGTATGTGTTGTAATTAGATTTGAATTAATTAAAAGTACAAGTTTTGTAGGTGCTTACAGAAAACTTATCGCTTTACGAAAAGTACTAAAATCTGATGTGACTACAAGAGATTCCAATCTAATAAATGTATCACTAAACTCAAGTAAAAATATAAATAACTGAAAATATATTATACTAAATTTTTTTTCTTTTTCTGCAGAAGGACTGAAATTTTTACTGAGGCCAGTTAAACACAATTTTTTTTAAGTGCTCGTTAGGTTATTAACAATACTTTTGCTTTTGAAAAGAGAACTATTTTAAATTCATGATACCAAATATGATATTAATACTGTGTGATACTTTTGTGTTGTCTAAACAATTAGTGAACAGTGAAAAGGAAATAAATTCTGAGGGAGAAAAAAATCCTGGTAAAAAAGTTCCAGTACCGTATAGAAAAAGTTAGAAATTATTAAAATAAGTATAAATGAATCATATTTATGGTTAAATATTTGATAATTTTTCTGTTCGTATGGAAATGATATGCTTGAAATTCTGGTTTTCAAAATTATATTTCCTATAACAACACATTTAGTAAAAAATACAGAAGTGAAAAGTAAATTTAACCGAATAAATGTTATGTTATGCTCTAAGGTATGACAAAATTATCAAATTTTACTGTATTTACCAAAATTCATCACATATTTTAAAACTGTATTTTATTCTTAATATTATCATGATCATTACCAAATAGCTTCGGTAAAAATTACCGTGCTTTTCGGTGTTCTCATAGAGCCTAGAATACGGATAATTTACCATATTCCGATAGTTTTGACTGTATTGTTTTTTTCTCCGGAATTATCCAGCTTCACCCTACTTTTTTTCGGTAACGGAACTGCGGTATTTTAAAAAGATATTACAAAAATCTTAGAGAAAAATCAGAAATTTGAAATTCAAAATTATTTTATAGTCATTTTATTTTCGAAATATTCATGCACCGAGAAAAACAAGTTCACTGTGTTTCTGAGTTCTTTTCAAATGATTCTTCAAAAGAGAATAATAAAACAATTATCTTTAGAAATTTAAATTCATTACATTGCTATTGTATTTTCGAATTATTCATATACTGGGAAAAGTAGTTTGAAGGAGATTGCAAAAATAGATAGTAAATCTTTTATTAACTCATCACGTTACAGTCTAGAAACAAACAAATACATTTTTTAGTCGTTATTTTCTTAGAAATAACGTTTACAAGGTGTCTAATTAAACTCTCAGCACTATACCAGTTTCTCAATGAAACAGTGAATAAATTATAGAGTGTGACCCCTACTCTTTGCATTCACTCTTTTAACTGTTGAAGATTTGCAGACATATAGTTATAAAAGTTATGTCTTGTGTCAGGGTATGGTAAAATGGCTATGCACTCAAACAAAACAGAGGTCCCCAATCATTTTTTTAACCTAATAACACACTCTAGAATACTGGTCTGTCAGTGAGCATCATTTAATTTTTCATGGTAAATTAATAGTTTTATACTTTTACGTACCATTTTATTAAAACTATAATATATTTTTTTTCTTGTGAGCATACACAAAATGATTAGTGAGTGATATAGTGCCAGCGGGAAAAGGCTAGGGAGCGCTACTAAATGAAATGGCCTATTGTGCCATCTTAAAAAAACTGCTAACTTAATAGAGAAAAACTAGCCTTTGTTTTAAAATCTTATAAAAGGTACCGGATAGGATGAGAAATTGAGTTATGAAACTCTAGAGCATCATCTATTTAGTAAAAGTAGACACCTTGTAAACATTATTTCTAAAATGTTTTTAACTATAACACTGCGAAAAAAAATTTGCACTCTTACTAGAAAATCTCTAGGAAATTGGGATTACATAAACTGTGTTAGTAATGTTACTGCATTAAAGTTAGTAAACATAGTATGTTTATATTAATTTCAGTAATATTTTACGAAAAATTTATGGAATCTCAGTTCTCTAGAGATTTTCCAGTAAGATAACAAATTATTTTTCTCTGTATAAAGGTAATAGATGGAAAGAAAAATTGAATTACGAAATTGTAAACATTATCTATTTAATAAAAGTAGAACATTATTGCTAAGAATTTCTCATGCTATCACGCGAGGAAACGATTTTAGAGAGAAAACAAATACAAGTTAGTTTAATTAAGATACGTTTGATTTCGATGTAATTCTTGTAAAATTGTAAAAGAAGTTTGAACATCGAAAACAAAAGTATCTTGTAGTAACGACTTTTTTACTTTGTATGATCGGTTAGTAGGAATTCTTAAACAAACAAACAGACATTTTGAGCGTTCTTTTTATAGAATTAATCGTCCACTAGATGTAAATTCATATTTAATTGATAATGCTTTAAAATTCTGTAATTCACTTTTTCTAGCTTGAGCCGGTTTAGAGATATAAATGATATTTTCTCATTTTCTCCACCAGATAGCACTGAGTGCTAGCTCATAGCCACTTTAGTATATCTACACACCATTGTTATAATTATAGTTCAAACCGTTCGAAAGTTAAAAGAGTGGATACGAACTTTATTGCGCAACCTTTATATTAACACCACATGTGAATAAATCATTCACGCATTTTCTAACCGTAAAATATTTTAATATTATTTAAATGGATGTCGTAAGTATTTTTCTATCAAATGTGTATACCATAAGAAATATTTGACTATTCATGCTTTATTGTTAAAGAACAATAAATTCTAATGTCGATTCTAATGTTTTTAATAAAAAGAAACAAGCGGTAACAATTCAAATGGAAATTCAATTTAATCAAACTTTTCGCAAAAATATCAATTGTTTTCGTTTTAAGTAAATGCGAACGCCAGTTCGCATTTACTTAATAATGGAAATAATGGAAATTTTTTTTGGTATCTTTCTGAATAATGCTGCAATTAAGGGTCACTTTAATCTTATATAAATTATGCGACTTCCAGTAAAAATTATGTGCCATATTAATATTATATTTATATGGCGCTTATAAATTTGTAATTATTCTTTGAAATATAATTTTCAATTTGCTTTGCGACATAAATAAGCTCGACATAATAAATAATTTTGATTTATAATGATGATTTTGATGATATAATGATGATTTGAATTTATAATTACAATGACATAATAAATTTTGATTTGGGAGGAATTTGTGAAAGTAACTACTTTTTAAAAAAATAATTTCGACTGAAAACTATTTTATTGATCAATATAATTAAGTAAACTGTTACAATATATTAAAATTTATGGATGTAGCTCTTTCAATTGATATTTATTAATTTGAAATTATTTATAACAAATCGCTATCTTCCCCTTTGACACAAACACTAAATTTTGAAATAATTTATAAAACTCCATAAAAAAAGGCGATAGTTAAAACATATATGCTTCAAAATTTAATTTAACAGCCGTGAGCTTCATTTATAACTTAATCTCACCTTCTATTTATGTTTGCCATAAAGTCAAATTTAAACTAAAGCCCATTTTCAGTAGAAGTTTTTCTAGAAAATTTATTTCAAAAGAGATTTATTTTGGTAGAATTTAATTTTGTAGAGCATGATGGAGTTTAGTTATATACCCTAGAGTGTACTAAGGCTGTCCAATGATGGATGCTCTTGTCTGTGTCCTGATATCAGCAGCAGATTCCATTATTCCGTCCTATAGTTTCTCACTTAACCTACTCGAGTGTAACATAATCGAGTACAACAAGACTGATGAGTATTATAGCTTGTCAATCTTATTATACTCTGGAAAAGACTTACTTGCATAAATGAATAGAAAGCTTCATTTGCAAGTAATTTATTTCACGGGGCTTTCCCTTTTGACTGCAAAGCCAAAAGGAAATACGTTTTAAGAGAAACAATTCACAGGTACCAATAATGACTGTTATCAGATTTATCTGTAATAGAAATTATGTTATTATATGAACCAATAGTATATACATAATTTATATACATATACATACCCACCGACCCATTCTTGGGTTTTCGACGACCAATATTCAACTTCGTAGCCTGGAGATTTTTAATCCAACCCAGAAGACAAAGGAGCTTCTGGGTCGAGCATTGGGACAAAGTAGTCTTCGTGAAGGAATTTTTGAAGGAACTAACAGGTATTAGCGTTACATGGAGAGGGAAACCTCTGAAACCTTCAATGGTTAGTCTAACAGCAATGGGATTCTAACTCATTAGTGGATATTTTATGTCAGCAATGAGGTGGGTTCGAGCTGAGAGCAGAATTCAAATAGCTCAGCCATCGGTGTGATTCGAACCTAGGCCACTTCTGTTTAATGAATATTTTTACTTTTCTAATATTTTACCTTACATGCTATAAAAGCACATACATGGTGTTCCGTGAAGACCACCCTTATTATGTATTTTTAGAATCTTTATCAAAAATTTAAATAAGAAAGTATATATTTTTGAGGTCGCAAATTAATATTTCACGGAGGAAAATGTAAAAACATTATAGACATCTGACCAATCAGAGTAGAAGAAAACAGATGCAATAAACATTGAAGCAGGTTTAATTGGAGGTTGAATCTTGAAGGTGTTTCTTTCAAATTCTCTGTGTTTCCTCACCCAATCAAACATGTACTTTTGTTTAAACTTTCATTTTCCTGTACCGTGATTTCTCAGATTTAGAAAGCATGTTCTCTCTTCTCTTGGGTTAAATATTAATTTGCAATCCCTTATGTGTAGGCATTTTTGCCTTCCTTACCGATAAGGATATCGATATATTTTTTTAGAAATACATATCATGGGCGGTATTTACTGAATATTCTATTTAATGCTATCGAATTACACATTGTTGAGAATGTTTAACCAACAATTTTATCAATAGAAGGAGAGCAATGTTTTAAGTATTTCACAAAAGCAAACTTCTCATGTACATATATCAGGACTCGTATGGTCCTTAAAAAAATTAGAGTTAGCAAAATTAAAACAATAGGATGAATTTTAACAAGTTCGTATTTACAACAACACGTAATAATTCAAAATAAATATATCTAGTTGTGAAATATCGTGCAACGATTTATTAATTTGAAAGTGGAAGCTAATAAGAAGAAATTTTCAACTTCTTCAGAACAAAACTGACACCGTCTTTTAAATTCTTAAAGGAACATACGAGCTTTGATATATATACCTGCATTTTAAGAAGTGCCGGCATTATACACCACTCCCGGAGTTTTTAGACTGAGAATAGATATGGCAAATACGGAGAAAGAAGCAGCATATTTTAAAATTTTTTGAATATTACTGAGTTGATGACCAGAGAAACATATAATTTTTTATTTATTCAATAAATCAACTTCATGAAACGTAAATTTTCCTTTAATCGACTTATTTGGTTTTTATTTTCGATTAGGCAAAACATCAGTGTAAGTAATACAAGGGAATGGTCTTTTTATTTTAAAAAACCGGAGTAGGGAATACCAGACAATGATCATCACTTTAAAAAATAAGCATAGAGAATACAGAGAAAATGGATACCGGATAATGTCCAACACATCTTTGCTGGGTTCTTATTTAAATTAATCTGCTTATATAATACTTGGCGATTACTCAAAACTTATGACTTTCTTATTAAGGAAAACAATTTAAAATATGAATTAACTTGCAGCACCGAGAAATTACTTTCAACCAATACTATAAAATAGTCGTGGTGTCTTAGAGGGAGGAGCGTTAGTCTCCCTCTGAGGTGAACCTGGTTCGTGGTTTTCACTCCATGTGACGCAAATGCGGGTTAGTTCCATCAAGAAGTCCTCCACGAGGGCAAAATATCCCAAAGTACTTGATCCTGGAGTTCCCTTATCTTCTGGATTGGGTTCATAATTACAAGGCTATAAAGTTGGACATTAGTAGCCGTAAACTAAAAATTGGGTCGGCTGGTCAGTGATGGTAATAAAATTATAAAATAATACTGCTGAATCACCGAGTTTTGGCATTGTATGTAATACCGAATTTCCACCTTTGTAGGTGACATAAATAATATTAATGTAGAAAATGATACATAATAAAAAAAAGCATGCAAAATTTTTCAACTAACACAATAACTTTTTTCATTGAATTTTAGGATTAGCTTAATCAATAAGTATATCAGAGAAACTTTCAGTGGGGCAATTATTGCGCAAATTTGGATTATTCGTTCTTTCGCGTTTAAGAAAAGGGCATTTGTTGCAAAGCTATTTCTTAAAACAAAGAGAGAATACTTTAATATGCTTTAAAATTTATTTTTAAGAATAATAATTAAGTTTAAAGCACAGAATATGATCTATTTTCGGTTAAAATAAAAGCTCTATTTCAAATATGACATTTGGACATGTATCAAATCAATGGATGACTTTTCTAATAATTTTTAAAATAAGAAAATATAACTTATTTTGTTCTGTCATATTTAAAGAATATAATTAAATAATTATTCTAATGAAACTTTATTAGCTTATTTTTATTTGAAAACGTCTTCTCTACATAGAGAAAAAATTCTGCTAAAATTACCGTAATTTATGGTAATGGCAATTCTGATCAAAAAGCATAATTCTGATAAATAAAAATAAAATATACGGTATTTAAACCATTCATTTAGTAATTTTTCGGCTCACATAACTGTTTATTAGAAATTCTGGTTTAAAAAAATTATAGTTCTTATTACCACACATTTAGTTGGTACTTTATTTGCGTCGCACTAGAGCTGCACAATGGGTTATTGGCGACGGTCTGGGAAACATCCCTGCAGATGATCCGAAGACATGCCATCCCTATTTTGATCCTCTGCAGAGGATATGACTCTCCTACTTTGGTAGCTGGATAGTCTCCTCGATAAGTTGAGTACTTTACGTTAGAACAGTTTAACGAGGACCGATACCACGTATCCTCGGTTCCTATGCAGGCTGATCAAAGTGGTCACCCACCCGCTCACTGACCGCAATCAGTGATGCTTGATTTCAGTGTTCCACTGGGAACAGTGTCTTTACTATCAGTCCACTACGGTACTTCACTCATTTAGGAAAATATTCAAAACTGAAAGGTTAATGTAACCGAATAAATGGATTTTATGCAGTGCTCTAAGGTATTAAGATAAGAGCACCAAATTTTACCACGTTTACGAATTTTATCACATACGTTAAAACCCTATTTAATTCTTAATTTTACCAAAATCATCGCAAAGCGTTCGGTAAAAATGACCGAGATTTAGGTGTTCCCATAGAGCCAGAAGAGCGGTAAATTTTAACATATTCTGGTAGTTCTGACCATAAATCTTTCATAGTGTAAAAACTGGTAAAAATCTTTGTGTGTTACAGTGGCTCAGTGACGAGCAAGAATATCCAAAATTGGTCCATCTTGTAAAAATGAAAAAAAAAAAGAAAATAGATAGTTGTTAAAAATTTTCTTTTCACAAACGAATCATTAATGTACACACAAATTTTTTAGTTTGAATTTAATTTAAATTTTATTGCTATTATATTTTAAAATCTAAATCTGTGTTATGTTCCTCTTTTTATAGAACTACCCATTAAAAACTATTTACTTATTAGCCACTTTATACAAATTGTTTAATTTTGAAAAAGACCTTTTCAGTTAACAATACATTAAACACTGTCAGTTAATCTGTTAATAAATTGGAGCTATTATTTAGTGCAACATTCTCTGAAATAGAGTAATTTTAGTATCCATCCCATTTATTGTGTAGTCTTTTCAAATGTGTTCAATTCAATATACCTCGTTTCTACTTCTAAGCAGTCATGTTACTTAACTTTCTAGGCTATAATTTTCAGTCTCCTGCCGTTTTATTGAGTGACTGGGCCGCAATTACTTCAGTTCTGAGATGAAACAATTGTAAGCACTTGTCGAGATAATCTATAGCTGCACTAATTAAGCCAAGTACTGTCCTCCAACGTGCAATTAGTTTCAACTAAGAATGGCCTTTTATGAATCTTGCATGTCACTTCTTTTCGAGGAAAAGTGGACTATGGAAAAAAACTACAATTTTTCCAGATAATATAGAGGAGCTGGAAAGAAAAATCGAGAATCATGTTTTATCGGCATTTTAAGTTGCTTAAGAATTACTTGTTGTAAATCAATTGATTATATTTGCTTGTAAAGAAATACGATTCGGAGTGATTGTTTTCCGTTAACAAAAGCAGTGAAGAGAACGACTAATGTCTTGAAGACGTGACAAATCTGTTTTTAGAAAAATTTAAATGCAGCGTGTATTGTCAAAGCCATATTTATGTTAGCTAATTGGAGCGTATTCTGCACAAATTATATGAATGAAACTTGATGCTTCTGTTAACGTTAAGGGAAGAGTTGAATAAATATTTCATATATTAAACGAATATTAATTAAAAATTTCATTTTTCTTTTGAGACTCACTATGCCAATTTGAAAATAATTTTTTTAATGAAATGCAAAAAATGGATACTCAAATATCACAAAACTTTATTCGTTTTTGACAAAACCGGTTATTTGAATAATCGCAGTCCAAAACTTTCGTTTAAGTGACGAAATAATTATTGTCACTTCTTTGAGAAGACGAATTACGTCAAAATTCTAGAAATATTTCGTCATTCTACTATTTTTTCCTAAATAGTAATAATGAAAACAAAATAGTAGTGCCTAATGTATCTAACTTCTCTAATACCATATAGATGGAACAACACTACAAGTAAAGATAGAACAGAGAGATTAACGACACCTATGCCAGAAGCGGGATTCGAGCACCGGATCTTCCAGGCCAACTCCTTGACCACCATACACTCCGGTCGGCTTAATTCGTTGTTTCATTTGTGATAGTTTAGTCTTTATTCTAATTTTATTATTTTAGTTAACAATCTCCCACAATGCACTACGATGAGGTTTCGAGTTCAGGAAACATTTTTGTCATATAATTGAGAGTTAGCCTTTCGTCATAAATCATGTGTTTTCGTGACGAAACGATTCTAAATATTAACGAAATACTGCTCAAGGATTGCTGAATCGTCAAAAGTGAGAGGCTTATTTTCTAGAGTGCAAGTTGTTGATAAACTTACTTAAAAGGTTTTTCTCAATTCAGGCAAGTTTTATGAGCCAATTGAGATAATTGCGCCAATTTTGCGCCAATCGGGATAGAAAATGCTGTTATCAAAAAATACAGTCGAAGTGGCATTTGATATTTCAAGGCAATGGCATGCAGGGTTGTGTGAATGCCTAGGACAAAATCCTTGATAAGATGATTCTAAAAAGAGGGATGCAATAATGTAATTTGTAAAGGGGCAAATAAACTTTATTAAATCAAAAGAAAAAACACTAAAATGAGTTGAAAAGTAATAAATTTATATAATCGTATAAAAAATGCACACGGAAAACAGAATTCTGGTAAAATTATTGCATTGTATGGTATCAGCATTTCCGGTAAGAAAAAGTAATTTAGGAAATGAAACCTAAATACCGAAACATACGGATTTAAACAATTCACTTGGAAAATTTTTCCGTTCGTATGGTCACGATTTACCTGAAATTCTGGTTTTTAAAATTATAGTTCGTATTACCATACATTTAGTAAAAGAATACAAAACTGAAAAGTAAATTTAACCAAACAAATGGCTTTTTCTACATACTCTAAGGCAGGGGTCCCCAACCCTATGCCCGCGGGCACCTTGGCGCCCGTCGATCGATCTAGGTGCGCCCGCTGCTTGTGTCCAACAATAAAATATTTCAGTTTTCCATTTCCAATAAATGCTATGCAAATACATACTGAAGTACGCTGGCTCAGTAAAGGCAAAGTACTTGATAGATTTCTACATTTAATTGGAGAAATAAAAAATTATTTTGAAGCCAAAAATCAAACATTTTTAGAACTAAGAGATCCTCTTTGGCTAGCAGATTTGTCTTTCATAACGGACATAATGGAAAAACTAAATAATTCAAACTTGGAGCTGCAGGGAAAGGACAAATACGAAGCAAAAATGATAGAGGCTATGAACTCGTTCAGAGCTAAACTAGTCTTGTGGATATCACATTTGAAAATGAAGTCTCTTGTGCAGTTTCCAAACGTGAAAAAAATTATAGGTGACAGTGAAATAGACTTATTAACATTTGTCATCAACCTCCAATTGCCTAAAGATCAATTTAAAAAGCGCTTTCAACATTTTAATATCATCAAGACTTTGATAACTTTTTTGTTAATCCTTTTACCATCCAAATAAACGTAACCGTAATAGCAGCATACATTTCAGAATTTCTTCAAGTAAAGCGAGAAGAATTGGAGATAGAAATTGTGGATCTTTAGAACGACATTATCCTCAAAACTATTATATCACATGAGAAATTTTAGAATATAGTTGAAGGAATAAATTCCATTCTTAAAAAGAGCATTATATTCTCCCACTTATGTAGTGCTGGCCAGCGAAATGCCATGCCAAACACCACACTGACTGTATTTTATAAGTAATTTTTATACTTCGTATGTTTTGAAAGCAATTTAGTAATGATTTAATTTACACAAGAATATTAATGCTAATTATATTCATATGTTAAATTAATTATAAAAATTAATTTTTTGTGCACTTTATGTAGTGTGTATTATTACCTACCAACTATAAATTTATCTTGAAAAAATAAATGGTGCCCGCCATTCGACCGATATTCTGGTATTTGCTCTTTGGTACAAAAAGGTTGGGGACCACTGCTCTAAGGTATCATGATACAATTTCTATATTTTATCACATATATAATAAAACCATATGTTATTGCTAATTTAACTAAAATCGTTACCAAAACGCTGCGTTTAAAATTATCGTGTTTTTTTGCTTTCCCGAGCCAGAAATATGGTAAATTTTACCTTATTCCGGCAGTTTTAACCATATTTTTTGCCTCAGTGTACTACAAAACTGTTAGTATTTCAAAATAATATAACATTTGCATACTAACAAATTAATTTAAAATATGAAATAGTGACAAGACTTTTTTAAGTTTAACATTAATAAAACCTTAAAACATGAAGATATCGTATTTAATCTGATACTTTATCTATATTTACTTTTCAGTATTCCTTATCTTTTAAAAAATATGAAAAACGATACTACTGTACTTAAATATCCTATCATATTTCATGCGAAAAATAATCGTATTTTTCTTAAAATATATTGCATATAGAAATTTTTATGCTTGCTATCAAAACCAGCGTTTAGATTATAGTATCTAAAAAGAAAAAATGAGTGAAACATTGAAAGAATTTCATATATGAAATAAGAAAAACATTGTAACATCTTGAGCGAAAAATTTTTAAATCATAGAATGAAAAAGGAATATAACTCTGTAACTTTCTTTTTTTGATAGATCATCTTCTTTTACGGTTTAAAACAGATTCTTGAAGAATTTATTTCTTCTTAGCTTGGAAAACTATTAAAATGTTTATGTGACATTCGGTAAGAAATTGTGCATTAATTTTTCAGCTTCGGTTATTTGATTTCATCTCAAGAATTTCCTGGTTTTGAATATAAATTTATAAAGGCCATGAATTTTATATTAAACAAGATATACACCATTAAAATTATATATAAAATCCATTTGAGTTCTTGTTAAACGTATTTTAAATTCACTTTTAAAATAATAAAAATCTTTTATATAATATCAGTTTTCAAAGACATAAAAAGTTTAATGAAAAATACTAACTAATGTGTTCTTAGTGTTTATCTGTGTAGATCTATTTATAGTTGAAAAGAATTTCCCTAGCAATTCAATATAACTTTAATTATAGCCTGATACTGATCCTTATGGTTTATTCAACATATTTTACCGTGAGTAACTATTCTAAGAAAATAAAGGTAGCATAAATAATTACTTAAATGTGAGACTGTCATGTAAATGATTTAAAGATATTAAACTTATTTAAAATATCCTCTTAAAAGTTCTAGGAAATAAAATTAATTATAAAAAATTGTTATTATGATTAATCAAATTGAATTTCGCACTTTTTAAAAAAAGTTTATCAGTAATTTTAAATTAAAATGTATTTGTTTCTACATTTTAAAACTGTTTTGAAAATGTGATAGGTAAAATTATGTTTAATAAACTATATTAAATACAATTTCATGTAAATATTTCTAAAGGAAAATAATTTTAAATTCGTTAAAATTTATTTAGAATAATGCTACGTGCTGGAAGAAACAAATTTGTAAAAATATTAATAATTTAAATTTCAACTTTTTTTCTAAAATTGTTTCTGACATAATTATATTTCTAAAAGATAAGCATAATAAGACACTGCACATTTGTAAAGATAAATTGTTTAGAGATAAATGCGTCAGCATTTTTGAATAGGAATTACCGTAAAAAGTGATATAAAAACGAGAATAAAAACATTATTTTGAACAAGTAGTCATATTTCTTAGCATTACTGAATAACTAAAAACAAAAATATAAATTAAATAGAAATGATTATAGAACTAGTTAGGTAATGGCACTAGTTAGTAATTTTTTTATTAAAATGCTTCTCACATTAAATTTTTTTGATATATTTGCTTGATTTAAAAATATTTTAGGGGAGTTTAAAATAAATATAAAAAAATTCTCACTGTATCGGCCAAAGCGAGAAATAATTAAGCAACTACCGCTCTTGGCATATCAATAAAATACTCGCACAGAAAATAATGAAAAAGAATAAAAATATCTATAATAACAACTTTTCTTCGTAATTTATGTCTAACATCACGATATTCCTATCTTCTAGCTTTTAATAAAGTGTTGAATATTTATGAAGAAAAGGAATCAGCCTTTTTCTTAAACTTTTAAACAGGTACAAAATTGATTGATATTTGAGAATATATTAGCTTTTTATGTGATGGTTCTAAATATATTAGTTCTTAAAAATTTTGCTGGGTAATTAGATGACTGAACGAAAATAAAAATACATTTTTAGAACATTCAAAGTTTTATCAAATAAAAATATTTTTAATAATGACATCATACAATAAACTGAGAAAATAAAAGTATTATAAAAACTACCGATATATAATGAAATTTATTGTATTTCAGGTTCAGTAGGAACTCCAAAAAGCTCGGTAATTTTTATCGAAGGACTTTGGTAATTAACAATGAAATACAGTTATATATTTTGTGATAAAATTTGGTAAAGGTAGTAAAATTTGGTAATTTTATTATATTGCCTCAGAGTATGGCATAAAAAACATTTTATTCGGTTAAATTTAACTTTCTGTTTCGCATTTTTTTTCCAATTGTGTGGCAATAAAAACTATAATTTTGAAAACCAGAAAACCGGTACCATATGAGCGGAAAAAATAGCAAATAAATGGTTTAAAAACCGTATACTTCGGTATTATGGACCAGAATTGTATTTTTTTACCTGAAGTGTAATTTCTAAACAGTACCGTACCAGACATTTTCAAACAGTGCCAAACAGTAATTTTGACAGAAATTTATAATCTGTTAAAATCGGTTTAATATTTTTAAATTAATTTAATCCATGTAGGATTAATTTAATCCATAATCCATTTAATCCATTTAATTAATGTAGGGAAACTAATTTTTAAGACATTATAAAGTACTCTCTAATTAAAGCGATTGTAAAGCGTAGTTGCTTTTTGAAAAGAAGCATCCAATTGAAGCGTATTATAAGAAAAGCTATGATCAACCTTGTTACAACTTTTTTTAAACGTAATATAATTTCCGAGTGTTGGCACTAATTATAATTGGCACTAATAATATTTATCGATGGTTTGATCCTCTGAGACTGGCATTGGAAGAGTTTTTTAAAAGTTAAGCCGAAATAATTAAATACCCGAAGAAATGTTATAATATAATGTCTCAAAAGAAATGTTAATTTATGTTATTCTACTGATAAAAGTAAGGTATTTATCTACTAATAGAAAATAACAAATGTAAACTGAAATATTTAAATGAATCAACCATAAAATGAGAATCAACCAAAATTGAAACTGAACTATCTGAAGACAATTCTATTATTCGCTCTTTGTTGCTTGCTCTTCTTTTCATTATTTTGCAACTTTTTCATAATGCGCCTTTTCTCGATTTTCTGTTTGAGAAGAATATCTTTAGAGATCCATGATAAAGAACGAAATCCATGATCCATGACTCCATAGTTTTAACCTGTTTTAGCATTCATTTTCTAAAAAAAATAAAAAAGCACACTAAAATAGAAAGAAAAAGTAAATAATTTTTATATCGGGTTTAGTAAACTAATATAAGTATTTAACGAAGTGCTTTCTGTACACTGTAAAAAAATCCCGGATCAAATTACACGGAAAAGTACCGGGACTCAGGGTGCCAATTCTCTTTACCGGAATATTCATTTTTACCGAAAAATTTGATGAAGCAAAAAATCTGATTAATCGTAATTTTTACAGTAATATGTAACGTAAAATCACTCAATCACTGTAATTAAATATTGTAAAAATTACGGTACAAAACTTTACTGTAAAAATAGATTCAACGGTAATGGATTTTATTATAATAGATGTTATTATATTAAATTAATAAAAATAGTTTATGGATTAATAAATACATTTTATGGATTTTATTATGATAGATTAACAAATATATATTATGCCAGTACTTTTTCCCGAATTTGATTATAAATAATTAGTTCTTAAAAATTTTGCTGGGTAATTAGATGACTGAACGAAAATAAAAATACATTTTTAGAACATTCAAAGTTTTATCAAATAAAAATATTTTTAATAATGACATCATACAATAAACTGAGAAAATAAAAGTATTATAAAAACTACCGATATATAATGAAATTTATTGTATTTCAGGTTCAGTAGGAACTCCAAAAAGCTCGGTAATTTTTATCGAAGGACTTTGGTAATTAACAATGAAATACAGTTATATATTTTGTGATAAAATTTGGTAAAGGTAGTAAAATTTGGTAATTTTATTATATTGCCTCAGAGTATGGCATAAAAAACATTTTATTCGGTTAAATTTAACTTTCTGTTTCGCATTTTTTTTCCAATTGTGTGGCAATAAAAACTATAATTTTGAAAACCAGAAAACCGGTACCATATGAGCGGAAAAAATAGCAAATAAATGGTTTAAAAACCGTATACTTCGGTATTATGGACCAGAATTGTATTTTTTTACCTGAAGTGTAATTTCTAAACAGTACCGTACCAGACATTTTCAAACAGTGCCAAACAGTAATTTTGACAGAAATTTATAATCTGTTAAAATCGGTTTAATATTTTTAAATTAATTTAATCCATGTAGGATTAATTTAATCCATAATCCATTTAATCCATTTAATTAATGTAGGGAAACTAATTTTTAAGACATTATAAAGTACTCTCTAATTAAAGCGATTGTAAAGCGTAGTTGCTTTTTGAAAAGAAGCATCCAATTGAAGCGTATTATAAGAAAAGCTATGATCAACCTTGTTACAACTTTTTTTAAACGTAATATAATTTCCGAGTGTTGGCACTAATTATAATTGGCACTAATAATATTTATCGATGGTTTGATCCTCTGAGACTGGCATTGGAAGAGTTTTTTAAAAGTTAAGCCGAAATAATTAAATACCCGAAGAAATGTTATAATATAATGTCTCAAAAGAAATGTTAATTTATGTTATTCTACTGATAAAAGTAAGGTATTTATCTACTAATAGAAAATAACAAATGTAAACTGAAATATTTAAATGAATCAACCATAAAATGAGAATCAACCAAAATTGAAACTGAACTATCTGAAGACAATTCTATTATTCGCTCTTTGTTGCTTGCTCTTCTTTTCATTATTTTGCAACTTTTTCATAATGCGCCTTTTCTCGATTTTCTGTTTGAGAAGAATATCTTTAGAGATCCATGATAAAGAACGAAATCCATGATCCATGACTCCATAGTTTTAACCTGTTTTAGCATTCATTTTCTAAAAAAAATAAAAAAGCACACTAAAATAGAAAGAAAAAGTAAATAATTTTTATATCGGGTTTAGTAAACTAATATAAGTATTTAACGAAGTGCTTTCTGTACACTGTAAAAAAATCCCGGATCAAATTACACGGAAAAGTACCGGGACTCAGGGTGCCAATTCTCTTTACCGGAATATTCATTTTTACCGAAAAATTTGATGAAGCAAAAAATCTGATTAATCGTAATTTTTACAGTAATATGTAACGTAAAATCACTCAATCACTGTAATTAAATATTGTAAAAATTACGGTACAAAACTTTACTGTAAAAATAGATTCAACGGTAATGGATTTTATTATAATAGATGTTATTATATTAAATTAATAAAAATAGTTTATGGATTAATAAATACATTTTATGGATTTTATTATGATAGATTAACAAATATATATTATGCCAGTACTTTTTCCCGAATTTGATTATAAATTTTTTGCAGTATACATGTTAATGCCAAAGTCGACCCATTTCCAGATTCCTCAAAACTGTTTCTTAGAAGTATTTGCATTCTGGTTTTTATTGAAATCAAGTCATCACCCAACATAGAATTTAAAATATTCACCAGAGGTATTTTTTTAAAAATTGGAATGCGATGTTCTGGAAAATCAAAATAAATTTATTTTTAACGGCTCCCTTTACCTGGATATCAGAGGAAAGCTTTTTCCAAAGAACTATCCCCAACAAGCCGTAATTGATTCCTTCAAAAGATCCCACATCAGGACTGGGTTGATTGATTTTGTCAAAAAGATTTACAACTTGAGAATTCAATTAAATCGAAGAGAAAAACAAAATGATCACTTGGATGATTTTTCTGAAGATAAAATGACTTTAATTTAGACCTCTACGATTTGATTCGTAAGAAATGTAGATTGAGATTTGTTGTCAAAAATTTTTTTGTTAGCTTGTTCAACTTTCTATTTACTTAACATTGTTTTATCCTTTGCCTAAAAACCAATACTCTTTTTTCGTCGGTTTTGGAATTTATAACTTTCCTTCTTTGACTGATTTGAATAAAAATTGGTTTTAAGAGTCACGCTTTATGTATCTCGGATTCGGCCAGCGAGGAATATATATATATATATATATATACATACATCGAAGAGCCATTACATTATGACCACCCTGCTAATAACATGTAGGACCACCTTTAGCCCTTAAAACTGCTAGCACCCGCCAAGGCATTGATTCCACAAGGTGCTGATAGGTAGTCTGAGGTATCTGGTACCAAGCGCTCACCAACTGGTCCTGAAATTCCCTCACATTGCGAGGGGGTAGCGTGGTAGCACGAATTTGGCTTTCCAAGTAGGACCACAAGTGCTCTATTGGATTAAGGTCAGGTGAATTTGGGGGCCAAGACATGACTTGAAAGTCACTGGAATGTTCCTCTACGATTCGACCCTTATGACATGGTGCATTATCCTGTTGGTAAACACCATCCCCCGCAGAATAAACTGTTGCTATGAATGGGTGAACCTGGTGTACAACCATGTTCAAGTAGCTTACAGACGTCAGGGATTGTTCTATGAGGATTCTGGGTCCTAATGTAATGGCTCTTCAGTGTGTATATATATATATATATATATATATATATATATATATATATATATATATATATATATATATATATATATATATATATATATATATATATATATATATATATATATATATATATATATATATATATATATATATATATATATATATATATATATATATGACAAAGGCCCATGAAAGAACTAGCAACAAAGGAACTACTTTTCTATGTGAAACTTATATAACTAGTGCTATCTTTTTGATTTCACTTGAATATGGCTGATAGACAAAAACAACACGGAATTATGCTTGAAGACATTGGAGGTTGCAATCTTGCGTTTATCAGCTAAATAAGCGTTTAAATATGAAAAAAAGGGATGGTTAATACATGAAAAGTTCTTAGTAGATGATTAATTTATTAATTAAAAGTGAAGCATTGCAGCAACAGCCCGTAGTGGGCCAGGTGATCATGGAGGAGAAGACTACACAATTTCGTGACCAATGGCATGATTGTGGCAATGTAGTCGCTGCCCGTCTTTACTTACCAGACAAGCTGGACCCCATCGATCTGATGCTGGTTGTGCTTCAAGCCACCACTGGGGTACGAACCCCAGCTCTTCACAATTACAGCCCATAATTTATTATGTGTTTATTTTAAATGACCTATAACTAAATTTTTTCATTCCAAACTTCTTAAAGTTGAAATCTTTACAAGAAAAATAATTTATTTTTTTAAGGGGAGAATGAACGTATCAAATAAAATGAGAGTAATTTTAGTTTAATCATTTCGAAATTTAAGCGGAATATTGGATTATATTATACCAAATATTACATAAAAGTAATAATTAGATTTAAAGTTACAGCTACTAGGTTTTTTAATTGTTTTAAATGTTTATAAATGAAAAGTTGCTTGCAAAGGAGTTTAAACTTTTTCTTAAATTCTTATCTAAATTACATAGTTATACGAATATAAATTTAATTAAGTGGTTATGGCAAATATATTAATCAATAACGTACATCAGCGCTAAATTTCTCTTTTGACAATAAAAATTTCATAAAAAACACTGTTCAATTATGCTTGTTTCGGAATTCAGTTTATTAAATTAAGATACTAGATCATTTAAAAACGACACAAGGCGAAAGCAATTCCGGTAAAATTACCATAGTGTATTACAATGACATTTCTGGTAAAAAAGACTATAATTCTGGTAATTAGAACCAAAATATAAGGTAAACCTTGCAGTTCTGAACCCAATCCAAATGACTGGGGAACTACTGGATAAAGTATTGGGAAAAGTTTGCCATCGTGGAGGACTTTTTGATGGAATTAACCCGAATTTGTATTACATGGAGAGGAAAATCACTTTTGAAACTATGCATTTTGCTCTGACAATATGCCGTTTCAATTTATGATACATGGTATTTTCGAATTCGGCTATATTTGTTTCGGAGCTACTTCGACACATTTTTTCTCTATTTAGAGTAATTAAAAAAAAAATTTTTTTTTGACACAGTACTTTTTTTTTCAAATTTGAAATGTCAACATTAAATATTTGTCCACGTCCACTTAAGCATAAGAAAATGTAAATTTTTGCACCTTTTCAAATCAATATTTTAATAACATTTAAATATTTTCTTTTCAGATAGTAGGATTTTTCACGAATGCAAGATGGATTCAGTGACAAGCCTCGATGTTGAAAATTCTACTCTGAATCTTAATGATACAGACGAATTCTTTAAAAATTCTTCCACAGTTTCAACATTGAGTTTTAAGGATTTCAGTGCATGGCATCTTATTATCCCTTACAGCATTATTTTTGTTTTAGCCGTAACTGGCAATATTTTGGTCATCGTAACACTTTTAATTAACAAGAGAATGAGAACAGTAACGAATGTATTCTTATTTAATTTGGCCATCAGCGACTTTCTGTTAGGAGTTTTTTGCATGCCATTTACTTTGACTGGCGTCTTATATAGACAATTTTTATTTGGAAGTGCTCTTTGCAAGCTGATACCCTATTTCCAAGGTAAATATCAAGCTGTTTACATTGAAATCTGTAAGATAATTAGATTTTTACTGAACTGAGTTAATGAAGTATTATGTTGTTGTCGTCGCCCTATTAAGACACTGGGGGTGCGATTGTTCTTGTTTCCCAGTGGCGCTATCTATGTCCAAGAATTCGACTTCTGTCACACCCATACGTCACACCCGTACATAAGGCGGACCCATTTATACAACCATTCACTCATCCACAGATCGCACTTTTGACCAAAACCAGAGAACGATCAATCTCCAATCCAGTACCCGCAGAGTTATAATTTGTTATGGGAACATGGAGGACCTTGTGACCCAAAGGATTTAACGCGTATCAGTCACCATTTACTACAAGGGGAGTCTTCGGCCCGTTGGATTCGAACTCCCATTCAATCGTTAGTCAAGCGCCAACCAACCAGGCTATCATGGCCAAGTATTATGATTAATAAAGAATACTCTGTATTAATAATGTTATTTATATTTTATTCCATAACCGGTTTTGAACAACCAACCCAATTCTGAGTTTACAACTATCAATGTTCAACTCCGTAGCCTTGTAATTTTGAACCCAACCCAGAAGTCAACAGAATTCCTGGATCAAGCACTTGGAGAAACTAGCCTTCGTGGAGGTGTTTTTTTGATGGAATTAACCAGCACTTGCATTACATGTTGAGTAAAACCTCGGAAACCTCCCATATATAGTCCAACTACAAGTGGATTCTGTCCCATAAGCCACCAACCACTGAGGATATTTTACGTGAGCACTATAGTCGTTCTGAGCCAGGAGCAGAATTAGTAACAACCAAAGCTGGGATTCGAATCAGAGCCACCTCATTAAGAGGCGATCACTCTACCTACCTTAATAATAATTAACATCCACCGCGGTTGAATGTTAATTATTATTAAGGTTCACTATATGCAATACCAGTGTTCAGATTTCTTGTTTATAGCTTTTGCAATTTCTAAAACTGGATAAATCTAACACACGTGCACGGACCAAATACGGCTTTTTGACTAGCAATTTGACCAGTAAATACCGTAATGAATGAGTTTTTTCTTAAATTTATTTTTTATTCATTTTCATTTTTCGCTTCTTCCCTATAGAAATTATAAAATTATGGATAAATTTCGGAAATAATAAATTAAAAAAAATAAATAAATAAATAGGGAACATATAAGGAATACATCCGTATTGTGGTTTAGTAAGAACTGTAGAAGAGATACAGGATGTCCAGTGGAAGACTGATGCATTTTAAAATTATAAAGGAATAAAGGAATAACGATAAAGGAATAAAACAAACTGTGTACTTATTGATAAAGCTGAACAGCTGAAAGCTGAGCTTATACAGAAATTTTGTAATTTAGTTACGAAACTTACCAACAGATGGCACCGCAAGTATTGCTCATCAAAGTGATCAGTTATTGAGTTATTGAAATATGTAAGGAGATTACCAGATTTTAAGATTTAAATAATGTATTCAATTGAGCAACATGTGTTTCAGGTATTGGAATATCACAATTAAATTATAGTCCTACAATATCGTTTCAAGAGCTACAGCTTACAATGCCTCTGGTAGGCAACTTTTGAAACCAAATTTTAAAATCATAATAAGCATGTCGTTATAATGATTTTAAAACGTTTAAATATCGTTTTAAATACCGTTTGCTTTATTCTTCTATCATACTTTGATTCTGAGTTTTTTAATTTGGAACTCGGTTTTTTAACTCGCTGGATACCTTGTATATTTAACTATTTTATTTCCCTAAAAACTGCTTTTATCAGGTTAAATCTTCATCATTTTCTTTGATACAATGTTTAATAATCTTAAATCATTTCCAAATTTTTTTATCCTTTCATTTAATGATCTTAAATTTTTTCAATAATATTTTATCCTTTCACTTAACAATCTTTTCAAAAATCTCTTCTTTTAATAAAGTGCTACCTTTTTGACAATCTTACATCCTTTCTTTTAATTTTACTATATTTTATCAAAAATCTTTCATTTTGCAGATATAATAATCTTTATCGAAATAATAATGGATATAATAAACTTTTATTATTTCATTTTTTTACAGCTGTCAGCGTAAGTGTGAGTGCTTGGACGTTGGTGTCAATGTCAGTGGAGCGATACTTCGCCATATGCCATCCTCTTAAATCTAGAAAGTGGCAAACTCTTTCCCATGCTTATAAAATGATTACTGTGGTATGGATTGGATCTCTCTTTTGCATGCTGCCAATCCTCATCTTAAGTAGTCTCCAAAGGATAAAAGGAACTGGTAAATGTCTTAAGCTTAACACCAAGAAGACAGCTTCCAATATCTTTTTCATTGCTATTCATACGTCTGTACTTATAAATGCTCATCTGCTGTATTAATGCTATATTTTATTTACTTAGTTACTTTTTGCTTTTGTATTTATTTATTGCCGATAATTGTGTTACTCAAATTATTTAATTAAGAATTCTTATGTATATTAAGAAATTTTAGGATCTTACCTTATAAATCAAACCCTTGCAAAAAATTAGATGTTTTTGAGGTTAAAATGAGGTTTATTTACCGAGGTTGCAATTTGACGTGATTTTACCTCATATCTACTTGAGGTGTTTTATTTTCATACCTATTGGAAGTTGCTAATTTACTACCTTAAGTTAATAATTTAGCACCTTAGGAAATTGTTTCCCAGCCTAAAGTTGATAAATAATAGCTTATAATAAGTGTAACACTTCAACCTCAGGTAGAATTAAGATTATGGCATGCACGCATTACAACCTTGTCATACACTTTAGGTAGACTATTAACAATCTCAATGAAGTGTAAAATAAAATACTTTAGTTAGGCGAATAATATCTCAAGGTGTGAAATAAATGCCTAAGGTAAATAATTCACAACTTCAGTTACGTTTAAAAATAAAGCACCTCAAGTAGAAATGAAGTTATGGCATGCACCCTATACAACCTTGCCAAACATTTTAGTCTAATAATTCACAACCACTGGGAAGTATAAAATAAAACACCTTAGGTTGGTAAATAAATATCTTAACTCATAAAATAAAATACCTGATGTTAATAATTAACAACTTCCGATAGGTGTATGAATAAAACACCCCAGGAAGAAAAAGAGGTTATGGCGTGCACCTATAACAACCTTGTCAAACACCTTAAGTAGATAATTGACAGCTTCTATCTAGTTTAAAATTAAACACCACATAGAATATCCAAGGTGTTTAATTTTATATATAATAGAAGTTGTTTATTAACTACTTCATATGTTTTAAGAAAGGTTGTAGTGAGTGCTAACCACAACCTCACATCTACATAAAGTGCTTCCTTTTTAATTTCTTTCCTTTTATAACGCGAAATTGCATTAAATTGAAGTATTTTAAATATTAAATTCAATATTCAATATTTGCTCAAAGCTTACTAAAATCTCTTTCTCAATATTTATTTTCAGACTCCTTTTAAAAAATCTGAATATTAGAAACCATTTTTTTTATGAATTAAGAATAATTTTAATTGATGTTCCTAAATTAATTAATGTTCTTGGCCTTCCATGGTTAGCCTGACGGCAAGAGGACTCTAACCCATGGTCCGTATACCACTGAGGATATTTTACGTTGACACTGTGGTCGGTACGAGCCGGATGCGGAATTCATTTCGATCAGCCATCGCTGGGATTCGAACTCGGTTCACCTCATTGAAAGGCGAACGCTTTATCCCCTGAGTCACCTTAATACCACAACAACAAGAGTTCACATCCTTAATAAATATATAATCCTGCAAGGAGAAAAATAATGCTGTAAAATTGCCATACTGTATGGCAATGACATTTCTGGCGAAAGAAAAAGAACAACAACAACATAATTCTGGTTAACAAAACTAGAATTTACGATGTTAAATCCATTCATTTAGTAATTTTTCTGTTCAGATGTTAAAGACTTAATTGAAATTCTGTTTTTTAAAATTATAGTTCTAATTACCTGCATATTCAATGAAAAACACAAAAATGAAAAGTAAATTCAACCGAATAAATTATTTTTATGCTATGCTCTAAGGTATCATGAGAAAGTTACCAAATTTCACCCCATTCACCAAATTTTATTACTTATTATAAAACCATACTTTATTGCTAATTTTACCAAAATCATTACCGAAGCGCTTCGGTGAAAAATACTGACCTTTTTGTTATTCCCATAGAGCCAGAAACATGATAAATTTTACCATATTCTGGAACTATTGACCACTTTTTTTTCTCAGTGTGAATGACAATTTAGTGTTCGAAGGGGGATTTGAGATAAACTTTTTCTTGAATATTCCCCTTCTTCTCCCAAAAAATTAGTTTAGAAGTTCGAAATTAGAATAGGATAGCCTAGGCTATCGAATATTCGTTGAAAAATGCAACATTTTTACCGAAAAATATAATACCACAACAATAAGAGTCTCTATGTTCAATAAATAATTAAATATTAAATGAAAACAAACTAAAATGCCTACCATTCAATCGTCAAATTTTAAATGCCGTGAAGTCGCCAGTGGATCAAAAGTTATCAGAGATTTTTTTGATACGAAATTCGATAATTATCCCTCCGCAAATATTAATTTTTAATGATCATTATATCAGTTATATGACTTTTATTTTTACCTTCATTCTCAGAAAACACATAGAAAAAGACGGTGATTAAGAAACATGTTTTCCATTTAAGCAAATTAGTAAATCTTTATAAAATAGTATTTAATTTGTAAGTTGATACTTTAAGCAGTTCCTCACGAACAGTTTTATTTTTTATAGCAATATAATTTTTACACATTGAAAGCAAAGTTATTTACAATTGAATACAAAATATCTGTCCATTGTCAATACCCTGTAATTCGATAATTTTGAAACTGATACATAACCTGATTGAATATTTCATCGTATTAGTTTTAACACGATACAAATTTTAGATACTAAAGTTACTAAAACTGAATTCAATCATACTTGGAATTCAACTTAAAAAATAATTCAAGAAAACTCAAGAAAATTTTAGAACAAAACTCGATTTATGTGCTTTTAGACCAATGAATAATGTTGGTCGTTTCAGTATTTTTCTTTACGAATATAACCATCAAGAAAAATGCTTCTTCGCTCGTCGATTATTTCTCAAATATTTCATTTTTTGTTGCAAAACACTTCAACTAAAAAAAAGTTGGGGGGAAAAAACGAGAAAATTGAGTATACCATCTCAGTTTTACTCATAAAATATTGAAACCGTCTTTCTCAACTCAATTTTCTTAGCATAGATAGTACTTGTTACAATTGGAGAAAATCGTGTTATATAAAATGCTATAGGGAAAACAACATTTTCTTTTCAGGTTTTCTTCATAATAGCTAACGTCAGCTTCAATATTTTCCAGTTTCAAACATTTCAAAATATGGTTATGCTTTACTGAGCTACTTAAATTCAAATTACGTAATTCGAATCATATGTGACTTTTTTTTTCTTTTTCGTGCTCTTTATATTTCTTAGGATTTTATTTTTAAAGTTACTTATAACTCTGTTTTTCTTCAGTTCATAGGCAAACATTTTAGTTTTTTTTTTATTAGTTTATGAACAACCTTTTTTTCTGTTTTGCATTTTAAGTTCTATCTTAACTAAATTATTAAAAAGCAGGATTTTCGTATAGATGGAGTAGGTAGATGACATTCAAAATTTGTATGCAATTCCTCTTAAAATTTTTATAAATAAGCTTATTTTAATTTATGAGGAGTTTCAACTCTAATTGCTTTCGCAACTATGTTTTAAACCTATAAAAATTTTTTATGACATTTGGTTTATACTATTCAATAATAAAAATTATTTAAAAATGCTAACAACAGTTAATAATAATAATTAGTTTTATTCGTATTATTTTAAAAATTTAAAGAAACTGTTATAAAGGAACATAGCAATAATTTCTTGAAGCATTTAAAACATTTCTTTATAAAAATGTTGAAACATGTTATTATAAAGTCTCACTGTATGGAAATGGAGAACATGAGAAACAGTATATGTTTCCATGTTCTTTTTATGATATAATTCAACACACATCTAATCTTCCCAGTATAAAAATACTTTCTGTACATTGAGAAAAAAGTATGATCAAACCTATCAGAAATATTCCTTCCTTGAAATAAGAAAAACATCCTTTCATTGCCTTCAAATTACTAAACAGCACAACTGAAATAAGAAAAAAAAATACTTCTTGGGTTTATATGCATTGACATCAATAACACTTTCAAAAAATATTCAATTTTGATAGTTTACTATTGGATTTTTATGAAAAAAAGTGAAATGTGCTAAGAGCTTATCTGTACTATGAGCGTAATTTTGAATACTTGAGAGTTTTACTTGAACCAGCTCGCGAGCTATAGAAAGTAATGCAAAAACCATTTTACTCAACCTTACGTATTCATCTAGAAAATTAAAGGTTCCAAATCCAAGGTTTGATTAGCAGCTTGCAAATAAAAATCGTTATACTTTAATATCTAGATTCCTCAAAAATAAGCATCTTCTACTTTTATAGAAGCATTTACACACACAAAAAAGGTTACACAGTACCAAAATGTGGTAAAATGTACCGTGTTTCTGGCTAAATGGGAACACTAAAAAGTTCAGTAATTTTTACCGCAGCACTTTGGAAAAGATTTTGGTATAATTAACAAAATAATATGATTTTATAATATGTGATAAAATTTGACAAAACTGGTAAAATTTGGTGTTTTTATCGTGATACCATTGAGCATGGCATACAAGTAATTTTTTCGGTTTAATTTATTTTTCAGTTTTGTGTTTTTTATGAAATATGTTGGTAATGAGAAATATAATTTTGAAAACCAGAATTTCCATTCAACTGTTAGCACATGAATGGAAAAAATACCAAATGTGTGGTTTTAATCTCGTAATTTCTAGTTTTATTAACCAAAATTATGCTTTTTTTTTAAGCAGAGTTCTATTTGTTGAAAAAGGCGTTTTAGTACTTATGTAAAGAAATGTTGTCCCGCAGTGGACTGATCGCAAAGACACGGTTCCTTGTAGAACACCGAAGCGGTCAGTAATCGGGTGGGTGACCACTTTGATCAGCCTGCGTATGGACCGAAGATTTGCGGTACCGGTCCTCGTTAAGCTGTTCTACCGTAAAGTGCTCGACTTCGCGCGCAGGTCTTTCAGCTACCAAAGTAGGGGAGTCATCTCCTCTGCAGAGGATCAAAATTGCGATGCCATATCTTCGGATCATCCTCAGGGATGTTTCCCAGACCGTCGCCAATAGCCAATTGTGCACCTCTAGTGCGACATAAATAAAATATCTACCTACCTATAAAGAAATGTTATTACCATGCAGTCTGGTAATTTTACCAGAATTCTTTTCTCCGCGTACAAACGCTAAAAAATTGGGATATTTTTGAAATAATGCAATTTTATAAGTCCTTGTGTGATTTTGTATTGTTTGCTCACTTGAATGAAAAATGTGTTTCCTTTTATTTTATAGAGAAACAGAAATGTCGGGAGAACTGGCCGTCTTTGAATGCGGAAAAAACATTCACAATTTTTCTTGATATCATTCTTCTTATTTTACCCCTTGTATTAATGAGTGTGACTTATTCATTAATAATTCGAACTCTCTGGCAAGCAATGGTTATATCTTCTGACGAATCACCGCATGCAGGTAATTACCTTTTTTGTGATTTTTTGAATTTCTTATAGTTCAAATCCTGTTTGAAAATGCTTAGTTAGTATTTTTTTTTCTATCAAATTTTCAGAATTTAATATGTCGTCGTTACTTCTTAATTCAAAATGTACTAATAATCACTGGAATTGCAAACAGCACTGGAAATAATGGAGAGACAAAAATATTTATTGTTCACTGATTATGTTCATCTTCACTCTAGGGTGAACCAAGGCCTTCTGTTGAAAATGTCTCCAAAACAACCCTTTTTTTTGACCTGAACTACTAATCATACCTTAATCCCTCTGAAACCTGATTCAACACCTCCTAGAAGTAGAAAGGCCTCAGCACGGATCAATTTAGTAGTCCGATGTGACGAAGTTAACTGCGCAGTAGACGAAAAAAAAGAAAGATGTCATTACGTTAGGAGTACTAAGCTGCGCAGTGGTTGAAAATACAAAATATGTCATTACGTTTGGACTACTAAAGGATATTTATGGTAACCCGTGCTGAGGCCTGTTCTTTCTAGGAGGTGTTGCCTGATCCCACAGAAATGAGCAGTCGTAGTTAAGGCTATCATCTTTTTTGTTTTTTGATTAGTGTAAACACAAACATTTTCTGTACTAGATTGCTTTTTCATCCCTTCTAACAATATTAGTTCAGTCGTTTAATTTTGATATTTTTGACAATATCGGACTTTTTAACAGGCCGATAAATTTTTGAGAGCACTTATTCTACTTATATTTTCTTATTGATAGTTATTATGATAGTTATACCTCACTCAGAGCAAAAAGTTTTAAATAAAAAGTTATGCTTTATGAAAAGTTATGTTTTTTCATCCATTCTAACAATATTAGTTCAGTTGTTTAATTTTGATACTTCTCGTTTAATTTTGACACTTTTTTTAATTTTGATATGAGACACAGAGCAAAAAAGTTTAAATAAAAAGTTATGCTTTATAAAAAGTTATGTTTTTTCATCCATTCTAACAATATTAGTTCAGTCGTTTAATTTTAATACTTTTTATAATATCGGACTCTTTAACAGGTCGATAAATTTTTGAGAGCACTTATTCTAGTTATATTTTCTTATTGATAGTTATACAAACCCAGTGCAAGAAATTTGAAATAAAAGGTTATGCTTTAAAATAAAGATGGTATAACAAGATAAAGTTTCTGCGATAGTTAGATATAAGTACCAAAGCGCTTTTTTCAATAAGGGAATTCTGTTTTACTTGGACGTACTTGAGAATAAAGTTTCAAGTATAAATTCTTAAAATATATAGAATTGCCAATTCGTACTGAATGCAGTCTTCTGCTGATCACCAAATACTTTTAGATTTCATTTTTGAAACATACTGTACTAGTTATAGGCGAGCATGCTTTATCAAAAATTTATATCTCTCAAAATATAAAGATAGGAAATTTATTTTTTATCCCCACGAATCGTAAAAAAACATGAACGCATCAAAATAGGTTATATCAAGTATGGCAGTCGTAAAATTATCAGAAATTTTTTTGTCAAATGTGAAATATTTTTTTGGCAAGTGGAATTCTAGTTTTGGTAATATAATGCGTCAAATCTTTCAAGAATATCTGCGACCGCGCAAGGAAATGTTTGCTTTCCGTAAAGTTATAATCTCATCCAAGTTATTCAAAATAAATATCAAATTCGATTATAGCTCGGAATTTAAAAAATTTATATTTTTAAAATTGATAAGAAGACTTTTTTCCGTTGTAAAATATTCATTATTTGTGAGTTGCAAGTTTTTTTTTTTCCTTTTGAAAAAAGTTCTTAAATTGAATTTTCTTGAGATGTTGCAACATTTCTTTCAAAATTATTGACTTCTTTTTAAGAATTCACTACATATTTCTCTATTCTGAATTTTTTACGTTCGATTAGATTTATATGGTTTCAGGCATTCTGAGTTAAGAAATTAAATTCGATTTTTATCAAAGTTATTTTGATTTTCATAACTACTCATTGACGGCCATAAGCTTCTTGTGTTATATATATGCAAAATGGTAGATATTTTAAATTTTTTATGTATCTTTCAAATAAATATAAATAACTTTGTAGAGTCATTAAAAATTGGAAACAATTCATCTCTATAATCATTGCATTATTAAGCATCACCAAACAATTTTCATTCAAGCTAAGTTCATTTGAATCTTAAAGCGCAATGAAGATTTATTCATTTTGAGATTTTTGAGGATTTGAAACTTTGGAGCTTATTTAATCTTAATTTTAAATGCTACTCATTATTTTGTTTAAAATAAAACCATTCAAAAAAGGAACTTAAGAGACTTATATTGTGTGAGTTACAATATTTCAGTCAGGAAAATGTTTGCATTATTTTAAAGGGATTATTGGTTTGAATTAAGACTAATTGACACAAAATTTTTATTTCAGATAATCTGGATTAAGCGAATTTATTGCTTTTAAGGTAAATAATGATCACTCAGACCTAAGCATTGAACAGCGATTGCACCGTGGTTAAGGTATTAAGCTGCCATTGTGAAGGAGTGAGGTTCAATATCCAGTGACGATTTGAAGCTATCCAGCTTCAGATGTATGCGTACCAGCTGTCCCGCAGTGGACGAATTGTTAAGACACGGCTCCCAGCAGATCACCGAAGTCAAGCATCACTGGCTGCGGTCAGTGTGCTAGTGGGTGAACACTTGGATCATTCAGCGTAGGGACCGAGGGTGTGCAGTATTGGTCCTCGTTAAACTGCTCTACCGTAAAGTGCTCAACTTTGCGTGCAGGTCGCTGGATTTCCAAAGTGGGGGTGCCATCTCCTCTGCAGAGGATCAAAATTATGATTTCATGTCTTCGGATCATCCTCAGGGATGTTTCCCAGACCGTCGCCAACAGCCCATTGTGCAGCTCTAGTCGACGTAAATGAGCTACAGCTACATGCGTACCTGCTTGTCTGGGAAGTTAAGGTGGTCGGGACGCATTGCTAAGCTTAGTGCCACAATAATGTCATAGACCGTGAAATTGTGGAGTTTTAGCCACAACTGGCCATAACATGGTTCATAAACAGGCTGTTGCGGTAATGCCTTTCTTTAGTTTTAGACATTAGTTTTAAACATTTTTTGCTTCATTCGTTTATTTTTAATGAAATATTTTTCTCTTCATTTATTTATCTGCATAATTTGATTTTGCTTCACAGTATACATGCAAATTCAAAAGTTCGTTTTTTCTATTTTGAAATAATTTGAGTGCCGTCGAAGTTCTTACGCGCAATGAAATACCCTCTCAATCTTAGTTTTCCTGGACTTACTGGAAAAATGACATGGTATCTGCGAAAACACCATATAAACATTAAGGAAATGTTTCCGTAAGTTATTTTTTTGTTTATTTTTCTCGAGGGAAAACGTGGAAGTACTAAAAAACTTCTTAATGGATATTTGGGGGCTCTCAATGAGGCATTTTTTGGAAAACATGAAAGAAAATAATCTATTACGAAATCCTGTCTTGCTATGTTTTCTTCAATGAAGGAAGGGATTTTCTGCAATAAGGATGGAACATTCGGAATAAAAGAGTTCTGTCTTTTCATTTACGTCTCCCGCTTTTTCACAACAAAATAGAATTAGGTGTCTTCTCCTAATAGTTATATTATCTATGAATGTCCTATTCAGTAATGTCACTTATTACCATTACTTTATCCCTTTTTGAAATAATACTCGCTCCTCAACCTTCAATACTTTTATTTGGCAATGATCTATTAATTTGAGATTTGATATGGCGCTTTGCCATACCAAACTTATTAATAACTTAGTTAAGATTTAGTTAGAAATTAGTTTAAGCATTTTTTCCAATATAGAGTCCCTGGCCAAATTATTAGGCGCACTGTAAGGTTCTATGCAAAATCTTAAATATCAGGTGATAGCATACAGCGTTATTGTTTTTACGCGGCTGAAACTGGTTTACACTTGTTTATATTTGTGTATCAATTGGTTAACATTGTAATACAATATGCTAAAAATAAATACAAATAGGAATGATATAAAAAATCTGCTGAATAAAAACTCATTACACGTACTCTTAAATGTAAAAGTATTGCATATAAACTCTTGTAAGACATGCAATTATTAGAACATTACAGTGGGTCTTATAATTTGGTCTAATTATTATAATATACTAATATAATACCTGATATAATAAATATTCTATATTTATATAATATATCGTCGAATGTATCCAATCGTTAAATTTGCATTCTATATCGTCTAATTTAACCAATTGATGCACGAACTTCAACAAGTGCAAACCGGTTTTAGTCGGGTAAAAACAATAAAGCTGTACAGTACACCTGATAATTAAGAATTTACATAGGATCTTACAGAGCGTCGAATAATTTGGCCAGTGACTGTATGCATATAGTGTAAAAACCTGAAAAAAAGCAGTTTACCTTTTAGGAGTATGTTTGATGTGCCTTTTTAACTATTACTTTGTACATACAGATTTGATCATTGTTTCAAGTAATTTTTTATTTTATTCATGATTTTCAGGTCACAAAATTCGCTATTGTTGGAATACATCTCCAAATATAAACCGAAACACCGCTTCTTCAACAGCCTCTACGTTTACATCTACCATAACATCTGCCACCTCGCATAATGCGTCAGGAACACCTGCTATACGAAAAAACAACAGTGAACGTGGAATTATTCAGAAGAAACGAATTATACAGATGCTCTTTGTCGTTGTCTTAGAATTTTTTATTTGTTGGAGTCCTCTCTATGCTATTAATACTATCTCCCTCTTCGATCCGACAATAGTGTACACGCAAATTGGATATAGTGGTATTTCATTTTTCCAGTTACTGGCCTATACATCTTCCTGCTGCAATCCAGTTACTTATTGTTTCATGAATAGTAGATTTCGAGAAAGTTTCTTCAACCTCTTTCCCTGCGGATGTAAGAAACGAAGATGAAGTGACATTTCATGAATGCAGAAAGAACATCTTAAGTTTTTCTACATTCCCTGGAGATATCAAAAGCTATATGCGAAATTTCTTTGCCCTGCTACGTTTCACGTTCCCTTTGGATTATGCTTTGTCAACTCCATAAATTCAGTTCGAGTTTGTAGATGTATTTGAAATATATTTGTTTCTCAGTTGGCAGATGTAGCTTAAGCAAAAAACTTATTTTTTTCGTTGTTGAAATTCCTAAAATTGAAACTACTTGGAGTAAAAAGTATTTTTTATTGTTTGCTTGTCAAAATAAATAAATGTCAAGTAAAGAAAATGTAAATAAGAAAGACTCACTTTGCGTTGCAATGTTTCATTAAACATTTCTTGGAACTTTAGATTTTTTTTATTGAATTAACCAATGTTTGATGTAAGTATATTTTGATCCGAGGTAAATATATTTTACATTCACTAAGAATCTCCAAATTTGATGGTTTTATCACAGCTCAGAGGAAAAAAATCTGGTAAAATTACCATCCGCTCCATATGACATTTCTGGTAAAATAAAAACAAAATTCTGGTTTAACCAAAATAAATTGTCTTTTATGACATATTAATGTCCATAACTGAATAACTGTTTGTTTGTTGTAACTGATAATATCCATAACTCGAACTGAATCCAAAAATTCAGTTCGAGTTCGTAAATGTATGTGATGTATTTGAAATATATTTGTTTGTCAGTTGGTAGATGTAGCTTAAAAAAACAAACATATTTTTTGTTGTTGTTGAAATTACTGAAATTGAAACTACTTGGCGTAAAAAGTACTTTTTATTGTTTGCTTGTCAAAATAAATAAGTGTCAAGCAAAAGAAAATATAAGTAAGAAAGATTCACTTTGCGTTGCACTGTTTCATTAAACATTTCTTGGAACTTTAGATTTTTTTATTGAATTAACTAATGCTTGATGTAAGTATATTTTGATCCGATGTAAAAATATTTTACATTTACTAAGAATCTCCAAATTTGAAGGTTTTAACACAGCACAGAGAAAAAAAATTCTGGTAAAATTACTATCCGCACCATATGACATTTCTGGTAAAATAAAACAAAATTCTGGTTTAACCAAGATAAATTGTTTTTCATGGCACACTATAGGATATCACAATAAAATTTTCAAATTTTACCACATTTACCTAAACTTTATGACATATTATAATGACATATTTTAATGTTATTTTTGCCAAAATTTCTATCAAAGCATTTCGGTAAAAATCACTCAGTTTTTTAATGTTCTCATAGAGCCAGAAACACAATAAATGTTACCATATTCTGGTGGTTTTGACCATATTTTTTTCTCTGTGTGATATTTAAATGTTGATGAATTCTTAATTGCCAATAAAGTGTTTTCTACTTGGTCTAAACTGGACTCCGCAAGTGTAATATTCTAATTGTGAACAATAAAATGTGTTTTTTTAAAATTTGTGCTCTTATTAATATATTTATTAATAAAAATATTGATAAAATTCAAGCAAGAACAATATTAGAAACAGGTATGTAGATTGTTTTTTTTTCGAATTTCTGACACAGATTGAGCCGTACAACAACTACTAAATAAAAATTTAACGAAAATTTTCTGGTTTTTCAATATAAAAAAACTGTTTAATTTCCGAGAATTTTATCTTTCTTCATTAATGTTGAGCAAGAAAATAATGGAGATAGGTATAATAGAGACCTAGTTTTTTGTGAACTTAATGATGAAAAAATTAACTTAAAAAATCAAAGACATCCATGAAATTGAAGCAATTAATTTTCAGCAATGCAAGTGATTTTTCTCCTACAAATCATTAAAACAGTTTTTTGAAGAGATATTATCCTCAAGTAGCTCATATACTGATATTTAAGGCATTTATAATATTTCTATACCACATTTAATAATGTTTCTATATGCCTTTCACACAAATAAAGTTGTGGGTTAGATATTGGATTTCTTCTGTGAACTGCTTTTCTTCAGATCATAATGGGAATTATAGAAAAATTATTGAGCAAACCTGCTAGACTTGAATCCGAATTACTATAAATTTCCACAAGAATTTCGATAAATGAATTATAGTAAAGCTCCTATTATAACAGGAATTTTCAAATCACGCCTTGCCTGTTTTTGCTTGTTACCCGAAAAACATTTTTAGAGTAAACATAAATTTGTTTGAGGATATTTTAAATCTAAGATATTTTCATAGCCGGTCAAATGATCGGACTCAATGTTTTTTGATTGAATGTATGAAATAGGAATGCTAGAAAGGAAATAAACTAAAGAAAACTTTAGTATAATTAAATAAAATTCTATATCGTAAATTTTTATCTATTACAAACACAAAGAATAAAAAATTTTAATTTATTGCTCAACGCATTTTCATGTTAAACATTAGTAGTCTTAAACCAAGTAATTGGGCCGGCTGTTCAATGACGGTTTTAAAATAAAATAGCTGCATTGTCTATAAATTTCAAATATTTAATTCAATTTTAATTAAATAGAGCCTAGTACGTAGATAAACTATAATATTGAAATTAACATTATAAACAGGGAGAGTAGTTAAGAAATAAGAAAGTTCGAAATTGTTACTAATCTGTATAGCTTATTTTAATAAGCAATTTCTGGCCAATGCGACACCGATACTTACTTGCAGGCAGAGTGAAAAGAACTGCTGGCTGTAAAAGATTACTTTGACTCTTTAGTCACTAAATTTTTAATTTTCGGAGCACTATTTTTTTTCTGAAAAGGTACAAGTCAATTAAAAAATTATTTAATTCTCAAAAATCGTTTTGGAAAAACACGAAATTCATATCCCTTACACTACTTTGTAACACAAAAATCAACGTAAGCGACAAAAATTGAAGATTGAGATTTTTATACATTTGGCATTTTTGCATGATAAGAGCTACATACCGAAAAAAAAATCAAATTTTTTATCAGTTTTAAACTTTTTTATTTTAGCGCTGACAGTATTAGCAAGGGAGAAGAAAAAGCTGTTAAGTATTTTTTCTCAGAATTCGTTTAAGCATTTAAATTCTTTCTGAATTGCAGAGTAGCATAATACATGAATAATTAAAAATATCGTTGCTTATATTAGAATGCTGCTTTTTAAAAAGCAAATTATTTTCCTTGTACTATTGCATTCAAAGAAAATGTGCTTAGAGTTTTCTAAACATAATTTTGAACATAACTCAAAAACTTCGATTAACTATTAAAACAGATAAAAGAAAGGTCGAGAAATAGTACCATAAGGACAAAAATACAAAAAGAAATCCATCAATAGTGTATTTCAAATATACGCATGTCAACTGAAGATTCAAAAGAATTTTTTGACTTTGAAACAAAAAATATAAGAACTTTTGTACACTGAGAAAACAAATATGGTCAAAACTACCAAAATATGATATCATTTACAGTGTTTCTAGCTCTATATGAACACCAAAAAGCTCGGGAGTTATTACCGAAGAGCTTTGGAAAAGATTATGGTAAAGTTAGCTATAAAATATATGTGTGATAAAATTTGTGATACAATATGTAATAAAAGTTGGTGATTTTATCCCGATAGTGCGCGACATAAAAACTATTTATTCGGCTAAAATTACTTTTCAGATTTGTATTTTTTACTTAATGTGTGATAATAAAAACTAAAATTTTAAAACTTAGAATTTCCGGTAAGCCATAACCATATGAACGGAAAAATTACCAAATGAATGGTTTAAATACCGTAGATTTTAGCTTTATTAACCAGAATTATGGATTTTTTTTTACCAGGAATGTCATTACCATACTGTACTGCTATTTTACCAGAATTTTTTTCTTTGTGTATTTATAGTGTTTAATGTCTAATATACGTAAAAAATTTATTTTTAAATTTATAACTTGATCATTCAGTCGAAACAGAAAATTTAAAAATACTTAATTAACTCAGATGGGTTATTCTGAAAATTCAATTTATATAATGTATTTTTAATGCATGTTTGGCAAACATTTTATGATTATATTAATTCTTTAAAATCAAAATTCAAAAAAAAATTATGCGTAGTTCAATAACCAAAAAAAATAGACAAAAATGTATTTCTCATCTTAATTTAGTCAATTTACAAATAAAAGTTATTGTTAAAGCAAAAACATGATTTTTGGTAAAATTTTTGAAACTGTGTTTATTACAAATATAGAATCCCTGTACTCTAAGCTTTCTAAAAATGACTTTTGCTTGTACCCTAACTCTTTACAAAGCTAAGCAGTTTTTGTCCAAGGTAATAACAGCGGATATATTAATGATTTTAAGACTCAAATGCGTATGTGTCTCAAAATCAGATTTTTTCACATTTTACACCACTTTAAACACGATACCTCATATTGTTTTTAAAATAATTCTTTACAATTTTTCATGGGTGTTTATGATTATAGTACACATGTTTTGAACTACAGACTAAGAGAAAAAATAGAATTTCATTTCTTTATGCATGTTTTTTTGCAGGGACACGTGATAATATTTTTAAAAATTTGCCTTTTTTTACTACTTTGATCTTTAACTCAGTGTTATATGCACTTGATTTTAAGATAATAGTTCGAAACATAGTTGATAGCCTTCTAAATTAAAACCTCAAAGGATTTTTTGTTTTAAGCGATGGAATTTTTTTACGGTGTTTACCATATATGCATAAAAATGGTCATTAAAAATAATAATAGAAATTTTTTTTGCTGGCCTTATAAATTTCTGCACGTAATAAAATAAATAAACAAATTTTTTAAAATTTTATATTGATATTTAAAAAAAGTTGTCAAAACTAATCGAATACCTTATGTAACGTTTGGGTACTTTCCATGTTCAGCAGATTATATATATAAAATGTTTTCTTATATATCTAATTTTATAATGAAATAAATATTTAAAAAAAACTACTTTCATTTTATATTTGTAAGATCTCTAATTACGGCAGGCAAAAACTCTGTCTTTAAAGATCTGAGAATGAAAAATATCCCTTTCCCCTTGATTAATTATCTCAGTATTTTCATTTTTAATTAAGAGAAAAAAATAAATATAAGTATAAATAAACAATTTCATTAGATACTTTAAAAACACTTCTCAAAAATACTTATTTCAAATCAAGTTAATATTAGTTCTACCAATTAAGCGAAAATATATCTTTTTGAGCTTTATTGTGTTTACTTTCATGTACGTAATTTATAAAGACCATAAGTATAAATGAAATTAAAAAGCTGTCGTTTCGATCATTTTTCTTTTGCATACACGAGTTTGACTCTGCTTTATAATTAATATTTTTCTTGAATATCATTTTCTTCGAACTAATATATTAAAAAGTCTTTCGTAAAGGAAACAATATTTCAGAATTTTTTTTATTTGTTTTTGAATTTATTTGAGTCGCACGAAGAATACTAAATTAAATTAAATTTTACTTCAAGAAATAATTCATTTTGAAAGTTTGCTTATTAATTCCTTGGATAATACTAAATTAATAAAAATTTAATAAGCAATATTTTAGTTTGGCATCAAAGTCTCTGTTTATTAAGAATGTGTGTCAAAAGTATTTTTGTTAAGGTATTACCATACTTCATTTTTTCAGTTTTATTTATTTATTTATTTTCAGTTATCAATTTGGATTCATTTTTAGTTTTATTATACATTTCGATTAACTCAAGATAATTAAAAAATTTTATTAAATCCTTCCATTTAAATGACTGCTTTTATAAATGGCTAAAGGTAATAAGAAATCTGAGAGTTTGCAAATTGTAAGCAATAAAAGGAATTTTCTCTCCTTATAGGATGAATTAAAAGAAAGTCGCCCTGAAAGTTATGAAGAAAAATGTGAGCTAAAAAGATTGATTCTTTGGGATGCAAGTAGCTGGGATTGGATGCGAGCAAAGAAAATAATCACTTTCAATTAATAATTTCTGGATAGTAACGAGAATAAATAACTGTTCACTCGCATTTTGAAATTCAGTTCTCATTTTTAGGCTCAAAATAGCATGTTGTAGAGTTTCATATCAAAAACTAAAAATTTGTAAAATAATATAAATTTACAAAATAAACTCATCATTTACCTTAGATGAATACTTATAACTCATTATTTTAATATAGAACAGAAGTAAGAGTAGGGCGGGAGAACATCTCAGTGATTTTCTAGTAAACAAGACTTGTTTTTATTTTCAGAAATGTTATATGGACAGCATAGTAAATTATTAATTTCAAATAAGTAAATTTTTTGAATCGTGATGGCATAGGGGATAGAGCGGTCGCTTTTCAATGAGGTGAACTAATGAAGTTCAATGAAGGCAACTTTCCAATTTTGAGGTGTCCAATGAAAGCAAAATTTCCAATTTTGAGGTGTCAAATGAAGGCAAAATTTCTCCAAATACTTCATTCAGGAGTTCCCTTGTTTTCTGGATTGGGATCAAAAACATAAGGCTACGGTGTTGAACATTAATAGTTGCAAACCTTAAATTGGGTTGGCTGTTAAACGACGGTTATAAAATAAGTAAATTGCGTAATGGGAACTCAGAGGATAGAGCGTTAGCCTCCCAATGAGGTGACCTTTGTTCGAATCCCAGAGATGGCTGGTCGATATGAATTCCGCACCTGGCTTGCAACTACCACAGTGCTGACGTAAAATATCCTTAGTGGTAGACGGATCATGGGTTACAGTTCCCTGGTAGTCAGGCTAGCCGTAGGAGGTTTTAGTGGTTCTCTTCTCCATGTAACGCAAATGCGGGTTACAAAAAGTCCTCCACGAATGCAAATTTCTTTTTATACTTGATCCAGGAGCTCCCTTGTCTAATGGATTGGGTTCAAAATTACAAGCCTATGGAGTTAAATATAGGTAGTCGTAAACTCAAAAATAATCGGATCGTCTGTTCAACGACGATTATGAAATAAATTAAGTAAATTAGTAAATTGTCTAAAAATTGATACATTGCTTGTTAAAACTTGTTTCTTATTATCAAATTATGTCCACTGTGTCCTCCAAAAATCAAACAGTTTTTGGTATCTTCAGTCGCACTCTCTGCTGTAGGGGTTAGTTAAATTTTTATTTTTATATTTTTCTTAAATTGCGTCATCCATAAGTATAATTCTATTTATTTTAATTTTGATAATTGTTCTAATATTTATAGTCGTCATTACGGAATAAGTGGATAAAAGTAAAATAGCAGTTGGTGCGTGTAATTGGAAAGCAAGAGTAGTAGATCAATTTTTTTTTTAAAGTTTGGAGACTTTTATCCAGCTGTGGGTTAAGGGTTAACAAGATAAAAAATTCCCGTATCTGGTAAAATTATCGTACTGTAAGAAAACGACATTTCTGGTAAAAAAAAAAAAAAAATAAAAAAAAACTATAATTCTGGTAATAAAACCAAAATTTACGATATTTAATCTATTCGTTTTGCAATTTTTCCGTTCATATGGTAGCTGTTTAAAGAAAATTTTGGTCTTTAAACTTATAGTTTTCATTATCCTACATTTATTAAAACTGCAAACCGAAAAGCATATTAAAATAAATAAATTCTTTTTTTGCCATGCTCTAAGGTATCATGATAAAATTATCAAATTTTATCACATTTACCATATTTTAACACATACTATAAAACAATATTTTCTGGTTAATTTTACCAAAGTTTATCAAAGCGCAACGGTACATTTTACCGGAAACAGGGCAAATTTTACCATTTTCTGGAAGTTTTGACCATACATCTTTTCTCATTGTATAATTTCTTTTTTTAAAAAAAAAATTTGTTTTTGATAATATACTCCCAATTTAGCTAATGGTGTGAAATACATAAGGGTACATTTATACCTATTTATTTACTTTTCAAAAAATAAAAAGTTTTCCAAGATGCTTATAGGTTATAGAATACTTTTTAAATGTTGAGAGCGTGTGAGGATAAAGCAACTGGATATCATCTATCAAAGGCTCTTTTGAAATACGTGATTTGGTTGATCAAATACAGGATAGCAAGAGAATTATGGAGAAATTTTTCCTCAAAAGCTTTTGTGGTATTATATCATAGTTTTGTTCTAAAATCAGCTTTAGATTTTTTTAAAAATATCTTTATTAATGCTACTTCGAATTAATACCAGGCTTACAAAATCACACATTCAAAAATTAGTCAATCTTTTTATTTTATTTTCTTGCTAATAAAATGTTCTAATTTAAATTTAATTCAACGATGGAATTTGAAACTCCTACTGTAGTTCATATGACACTCTGGGAATCGGAGCAGACAGAAACACCTTAATGTTTCCGAAAGAAAGTCTGAAATAGCTCAATTTTTTCAAAATATGTTTGAAATACTACAATCACTCCTAAATAATGCCGGTAATACATCAATATCTCCATGATATATAAAAAATTCCTCAATTTTTCAAGAATAATATCTCTATTTATTTATTATCCATCTATCTATCTATCTATCTATCTATCTATCTATCTCTATATATATATATATATATATATATATATATATATATATATATATATGTGTGTGTGTGTGTGTGTGTGTATGTATATATATAGCACAATAAAGACAAAATGGATAAAAAGAAAAGAGAGAAAAATGAAGCAAAATAATAAGTTTTATTTATTGTGCATAAGCTGCAAGTATATAGAACTCATAAAATAAGCTAAAATATGGAGAAACTATGGAAAAAAATACAATATTTATTAATAAAAAAGGAAGAAGAAAAATTATTAAAATAAAATATTTTTAAAAAAATTATTGAAAAAATATTGAAAAGCCGTGAAACAAAATAACTAAAAGATATAATCTCGTCGTCATTTCATATGATTATATCCTCCTGAAAAAGGATTGCTTTCAAATATTGTATTAATGTAGCCAAAGAAAAATATCTAGCTATATATATATATATATATATATATATATATATACTATACTATACTATACTATACAGTCGGCGCGACGGTGCCCTGCTGTTAACGGGACTCACACCATTGGTCAGCCAGCATACAGACCTATAGCGTGAAGGTGGTTTTGGACAGTTTGTGTCGAGACTGCGATGCCAGTAACCGAGCGAAGAAGTTGTTGAAGAAGAGTGACATTCATATTTTGGTGACTTCCAGGTGTTAGCGTTAAATATTCATTTCAAAAACTGCATTCCCAGTCTCCAAAAAAACAGTTCCAGCTCACTTTGTGAAACTCCAGTAGCTTCTGCTACTTCGGCTTGTGTTTGCCCCCCCCCCTCTCACCGGCTAACAACTCTCCAGGCTATTGATTCGGTTAAATGACTTCGTTAAGACATCAAAACAACACGCTTACTGAATGTCGATCATTCTTTTACACTTTATATTACATTAACTTGAAAGCCAAATCAAATTAGCTGCCGCTAAAGCATCGTCTTTGACGTCTAACTTAAATTATGCATACTGCGAAGATTCTATATATATATATATATATATATATAAATAACTCCTCCTTTGAAATATAAATCTAATTATGATTCAATGGTATGTCTTCAGACTTAAAGTCCCAAAATAGAATTTCTACACCTATTCTTTACCAAAGACATTTCATGAAAACGAAAGAGTTTTAATGGTTTTATTAATACAAAAGTATTTATACTTTTTGTATTACATATATATATATATATATATTATGAGGAAAAGATTTTAAGATGAAATACAAAAGTAATAACCGCATACGAGAACGAAGTTAATAGCATGAAATGACAAACTAAATGGTAAATTGAAAAACCTTCTTGTGAAAGCACTAAAGCAGCTAACAAAAAAGAAAAATATTCAATTGAAATTAAAGTGGAAGCAGTGACATATATGGCAGCATCATCAGGGTGGTATTGCCATGCAGCCTGTGCGGGAGCAGTTTCATCCATATGCGGTAGAATACCGCAAGCAATCCTACCCCCTACTGCTCCAAAAAAAAAAAAAAAAAAAAAAAAAAAAATCAAACCTGAAAATTTTCCAAGGAATTCTTGAAAATTTTCCAATGATTAATTAATCTAACAGTTGCTGATAGTATACAACCAATTGGTAAAAACAACTGGATACCATTAAAAACCAAAACATTATGGCGAAATATTGTCTGATAATAGTTCAGTCTCTGGGTTATTAATCTCTATATAATTTTGGTTTTAAAATTAATTCAATATCAAATGATTCTCACTATGAGAAAAATTATTAGATATTAATAGTATAAATTACGCATTAAAATTTTAAAAAGCACCCTTCTGATTATTTCAAATAATTCGATGTCTATTAAAAATTAAGTTAACTTTGTAAGGGAATACTGAATAACAATTTCATATAAGGAGTTATAAAGCATTTCTCAGAATTCTCAAAATTTATTTTTATAAAAAAAATAATGAAGGAATAGTTAAACTTTACCGAGGATCTGACAAACTGCTTGCAAGTTCAACTGTGATTTCTGTGATATGCGAACAGCAAAACACATGTTCGTGCTCCATAACCACTTAACATTCTTAGTTCTATTAAATAACCAGCGATAAAAATAATAATAGTAATTTTTAAACATAAGTTGAGCATTTCTAATTAAAAAAATGCTTTATTTAAACTTTTATATAATAAACAATCATAGAAAAATTTAGCGTTCAAAATTCTTCGCAAATCTAATGCCCTTAAAGTATTATAGTATATTTTTGTTTTAATAGCATTTATTTTAAAATTAAAATTTTGATGATATCTAATAATTACATACACTGTAAAAAACTGATAAATTGAAATTTGTTAAAAAATGGGAAATGAAAACAATATTGTGAGAAAAAAAATGTCAGTGTCTAATTAAATTTTTCATTAAACTTTGTCTTAATTTAATTAAATTCTGAATATATTTCTCTCCCTATCTACTATATAGAGCCCTCCTACTATTAAATTATGTCCTTTCTGAGAATATTTGATTTTATAAAGCGGCTGATTGCATAAACCAAAATATCTACTCTTAGTTTTAAAAAAAAATGTAGCTAAATTAAACTTATAATATATAATAAAAGCATTCATTCTACATTCATATTTTATTTTTACTACCAAAAATTGACATTTTAACTAAACATGAATTACAATTTTTTTAATTTACAGAATGGTTTTAAATTATTAGCATGCTTGTTTAATTAATCATTCAATAACTTTTCTTAATTCATGAGCAGTTTTTATTTGGATTCCTCTATACTTCCTGATAAATAATTCTTTTAACTCTGAATTTTAAATTTTCTTAATTAATGTAATTTACACCTATTAATTTGTTCTTTTTGTTCACTAAGGGTGGTCGAATGAAATTTGCTATTTATATTTGCTTTCAAAGCTTAAAAAAATAAAAAAAACTCTAATTATTCTGAGAAGAAAACGCAGAGTACTTCCTTTTTTTTAATGTATGAACAACAAAAACTTGATTTCACAAAAACGGCAATAATGATTTTATAAAAGGATAGTTTTGGTATTTTTGATATTGTATTAAGTCCTCTCTTGCTGCTCTCTGACTTTAAAAACGCGGTTTAATTTTTTCCTGCGATTTTATTAGTGATGGTTACTCTACCAAGATAATATTAAACTTGTCAAGTTTTCAGTCAATGATTGGTGACGCCATCTTCTGGCATCTTTAACGATTATTTAATTCGCACGCAATATAAATAAATTTACACAAATAAAAAAAAATTATACTCGTGTGATTTTAATGGCTCATCTAAAGCGTATAAACTGCGTGTTCTTATTTCATTGAAACAATTTTTTTTAATCGTTAGCAGCAGATATGCTTGATTAGAGTTATTTACTGAAAAAGGATGTTTTGTTTTCAAGGTTTTAACATTTACTGTTTTAAATTCTAAAATTTCTCCTTAAAAAATAAAAATAAACGTTTATATAAAAAAAGTAAGTTTAGGCAGTCCATATATTTATTTGGTCCGATTATTTTAATAAGACAAATACATAATGCTTTAGTATATAGAATACGCAAAATATAAAAACTGAATTACTTTTGATCTAATGATCAGATCTTCATATTCTAGGAAGTAATCTTAAGATTGCGTCCTAGTATACTGGAGTCCTGGTTCGAGGGGATGACCTCATATATGCAAATTAATTAGTTCAGACGATATTTTAAGTAACGAAATCTGGCGCAAAAACGTACCTTCTCTGAATAAAAATATCTTTTTTTTTCGATGGATTTGGTATCTGAGCCATAAAGTATAGGCGGTAGCCATAATCGGGGAAATATGGTCCATATAGTTTGGCCAAGAGAGAAGTCTAATGTTTGAGTCCCTTAATGTTAATATTACTTTATGCGCATTTCACCATGTCTCGAGAACTTTCCCCGCGAATTGAAAAATTTTTGCATACAATTATAAAATTCGCTTATCCTAAGATAATTCCATGCAAAATATTACTTTCAGCAATAATTTTTTTTTGAAATTCCATTCAATAATAGTAGAAAAAATTTAATTGTAAGATATACAAATTTTTACAAACGTAAAGTTTGTGCGAAATCAGTCGAAAAGTCCCTGAGAAATCGAATTTTGAAAACATGACTTTTTTAAAATTCGATTTCTCAGAAACTATTCGACCAATTTTGCTACATTTTTTGTATTACCATTTAAAATTGCATTCTTTCTAATGATGTAAAAATTTTAACACCTCACAATTCAAATTTTTTCCAACTATTATTAAATTAAGTAGCGAAAAATAATAAATAAATAAAGTCATATTTTTCATGGAATTATCGTTTGATAAACGAATCTTATGATTCTGTGCAAAATTTTTTTAATTCGTTGAAAAGGTTCTCGAGATATGATGAAATAAACAAAAAGTGAAATGAACATTAAGGGGTCCACACATTGGAGCAATCTCCTGGCCAAACTATTAGGACCATATTTCCCAGATTGCTGCTCCCGTCTGTGCGTTAGGAGTCAAAAATCCGAATCCGCTGAAAAAAGGATACGTTTATTCAGAGAAGGTACAGTTTTGTGTCTGATTTTGTAACTTAAAATATCGTTTGCACTAATTAATTAGCATGTTTGACATCACCCCCTTGAACTTTCAAAAATGAATGCTAGAACGTGAAGAACATTAGATCAAAAGTTATTTAGGATGGTCCGTTAATTTTTTTGCACACTGTACGTATTATAGCGCCAAGCTTATGGGACTTACAGAGTGTGGCAGTCGTTCAACAATAATACCCAACAGTCTGTCAAACAGATTTTGATGTTTTAGTTCGCCCTTCCTCGGTAGTGATTAGTTTGATTTCGATAGCGTTTTTATCTGGTTTAAATATTAATTTAAGGCACCTAATTTGTATACTTTTTAAGGATTCTAAATATATTCTTTAAAATCTGTCATATTTCACCCTGGTCATGGTTTTTACTCTCTACATTTTGTTACAATGTTCCTTAAAGGCAGCTTTTATGTTTGTTTAAAATCATTGTACGAAATAAAAAAAAAAAAAAATAAAAAAAAAGAACATACATACGGGGTTGAATGCTTTTTCGACTAAAAAATAAAAACTCTGTTAAAATATGACACATAGATGTTGAGAAAAAAGGGTGTAAAAAACTTTAAAACCTGCTTGAATGCCGGAAAACAGAGAGGTATTGAAGAACAAGTTTGAAAAATTCTTCGATATCAACCTATAATCAAACAAGGTCTTTTTTGTAACCGACTTTATTGATAGTAATTAGTCATATTTTGATAGCGTTTTTGTTTTTTCCTAGTATAAATATTTGTTACCTCTACAGTATTACAGTACATTTTTGCTAATGATGATAACGTAAATAATTAAATCATTAATATAAGCTATGCTTTTAAATTGCCTGGAGCTGGCAAATTAAAAGCATAGTATATATTAATATTCTTATTTTGAACTTTTATGCGTTTTTCCATTGATCTCCAATCTTGTCTTAAATTCCTCGAAAATAATAAATGAATTTTGATTCCTTCGGAAGATTTTTATATGTACTTTTATTTTCAAATTTTTGACAGAGGGGTACGGTATCAGGTGTTCTCCACATCGTCTGATCGGGGTCAAAACAGCGGCTAGATGCTTGAACATTGTTGGAAGATGTATCGTGTACTTTTATTTCTATATAACATAGACGTGCGCATAAATTTGGCATGAGGGGTTAGAAAGTCAATTGTTAAGGATTTTAAATCAAATTTTCTTACAATTTATGAACGACACATACCCCTTTCTTTAATAACAGTTGTTGAACCCAGTCTTTGGGTTTACGACTACTATTGTTTAACTCCGTAGACTTGTATTTTGAATGCAATCCAGAAGGTTTTTGAATGCAATCCAGGGAAATTTCTCCCAATACTTGATCCAGGAGTTTCCTGGGTCAAGGTATTGAGAGAAACTTGCCTTCGTGGAGGACTTTTTGATGGAATGAACCCGCAATTGCGCTACATGGAGAGGAAGACCACGAGAACCTCCATCGGTTAGCCTGATGGCAAGAGGACTCTAACTCATGGTCCGTCTACCATTGAGAATATTTTACGTCAGCACTGTGACCGGTGCGAGCCGGATGCGGAATTCGTATCGACCAACCATCACCGGGATTCAAGCCCGGTTCACCTCATTGGAAGGTGAATGTAACATCCCTTTGAAATACCCAGAAATTGTAAGAACCTGTTTAAATATTTTAAGAGGTACTGTTCCATCTGAACTGGAAGACGGGGTATATAACAAAGCGATATTCATTAACAATGGCATAAACAATAATAAGAAATAGTTATTTTTCGATATCCAAATTGGGCATTCTGCCAACTGCAATGGTTTTCCAAAATTGTTATTTCTATGGTTTTATCTGGAATGCAATTACGTGCAATCACAAGTAAATAAAACAATTAACAAAAATACATTAAGTAGCCCAAATACGTTATAATAATTCCCTATCGGTTCTGTTTTTTTAAATTTAGAATTAACAATTTTCAAAAAATGTAAATTTTCTCTCATACATTCCGAAATTATAACTGTTGGCGAATTTTGTAACTAAGAAATTATCTCAGTTAACCTTTTGTGATAAAAATTTTTTTCCCTCGGTAGAAAACCATGAATCCCTATTTTTTTTCATTTTTTTTTTATAAAAAATTGCTTATTGGGACTCCCGATAAGTATAGGTAAATAGTAACCCAGTGATATTGATATAAAAAATGCGTCTTAGAATAGTAAACACAAATATATTCAAAAACTACTTTTATTTGTATATAATACAATAAAAACCTTAACACCATTTCCATTTTATATCACAGTTCAACAAAATTACTGACAAAAAGCTTCATTTAACATTTAAAATATGTAAAAGTCTTTCATAGGTCGTTGTAAATATAAACAAAGCATAAGAGATCTTGCAAATAGCAGCATCGTTCGTTATATCAATAACAGTGAACCTTGAATCTAAAAAGTTTAAATAACATAAAAATAAATATGTTCACCGAGTCTTTTATAAATATATTCATCGCATGTTAGACAAACTATAGCCTAGAGAAACACTTCAACTAAATATATTACGATGCTTGAATGCTTCTCTTTCGCGAACAGTTGAGAGATCATAATGATGTATAGTAATAAATACAATGAAAAAAAATGATAATTAAGCCAATTTTTTTTTGTCTTAGGCTGCTTTTAGTTAAATAAAATCACATCAATTTCATAGGAAAAATTAATTTAAATACCTCGCATAACAACTCATAATGATGTAATAATATTTTAAAAAGCAACGTTGTCTCGTTTTACAGCAATAAGATTCGAATTGTGCTAGGTTGCATGTGAATCTAAATGGCTTAAGTATTTGAGTCTGATTCCAGCTGAATGTTAAAACCAGTTTCACGTTTTCAGTTCTTTGGTGAAAAACAGTACGTAGGCTTAATTTACTTTTTTAAGTTTCGCTTAAATCTAAATCAGCTACCAATGAGAAATGATCCGATGGGTATTTATAAGAAGGCACACGACCTTCACCAATATCTTCACAAGACGGAAGTTGAAGAAGATTGCTAACTTCAAAAGAATTTCTACTGAAGAATATATAGTCGAGTGTTTGACAATATTCACCATCTTCTCGAATTTTCCAAGTAGTATAAGCTGGTTCAGTTCGCTTATTGTTTAGGTAACGATAGGCACTGTCTAAAGGATTGATGTCGTCGTTGAGAACTATTTTATACACAGGTTCGGCAGGATTGGCGTTGAAGTCACCGGTCAAGATGACTGGACTGTTACCACTAAAAACTTTTATAAAATCCATGAGATCTTTACCTTGCTCACGTCGCATCGTTGCTAACAAAGGCCCTTGTCGAGCTTTCAGATGAGTTGTAGCTATCCAGAACACTTTGTCGTCACTTTTTCTCCTAAAAAAACGAATAACTCAAATGATTAGACTCAATTAACGAATTATTAGACTAAAATAACGAATAACTCAAATAATTAACGTTGTTTACCTTAGTTTGTATTTTAGCACAAAGGTCGCCCACTTGTGCATTTAATTAGACAGTTAGACGAAAAAAAAGATCACCGGATAAAAAAATTGTCACTTTAAAAGAAATCATGGAAAGAATAATTTAATACCGTGTAACTCTATGATGTTTTGGAGGTATTTTTCTTATTATGAATTTGACCTGCTTACTAAGATAGCTACAAACATGAACTAGTATGATTAGTTTAACATTCAGGATAATCAAGTATTGTCTTTTAGCCAACATCTTCTTGCGCTATTGATACCTCTATTTTTCAGGAGGACAACAACAAAGCTGATTGCACTAAACAAATATGTGACTGGTGTCATTAAAATTTACTTATTATGTTTCTATTGTCCTGCAAAATCATTTAAATTGAAGTACATGAAGTAGTTGCGAAAGAACATCGGATAAGAAGAGGGAAGCAACAACCTCGTAATTTGGTGGAGTTGTGCGACCAAATCCTCATCAAGCGAATTAAACTGCATGCGATGCCCCTGTAAAAATCTAGTAGACTCCTATCTTAACTTAATCTACGCTGTTACCAAATCCAGAGTTTCATGGTATTAAATTATTATTTTCATGATTTCCTAAGATGTGACTCGCTTTTTCGTCCGGTGAGCTTATTCCATTATAGCACAAGTCATAAATATAACTAAGAAATAATGTCAGTTTTATTTTAAGATCGAAAAATGCCTTTATAATTGCGCTTCTCATGTTCGAATAATTATATATTGTATTTCACGCGTCAAATTTTCCCCTATCGGTGATTTTTAACAGTTTATTTTTCCTTTTAGAAATTGAAATACACTCTATAACAAAAAAATCGACGCACCAAGAACGCACTAAGACGCGCAAAATCGACGCTCGATAAGGCTGGAATGATGCCGACTGGGGATGTATAGTCTTTAGCGACGAATCCCGCTTCCAACTGTGTCCTGACGATCATCGAAGACGTGTTTGGAGACGCAGAGGGCAGAGGGGGGATCCTGCCTTCACTATTGCACGCCACACCGGCCCTCAACAAGGCATTATGGTCTGGGCTGCCATTTCCTTTGACAGCCGGACCCCTTTGGTCGTCATTAGAGGTACACTTACTGCACAGCGGTACGTCGACGACATCCTAAGACCTGTTTTGCTACCGTTCCTTTTGCAGCGCCCTGGGCTGGCTTTTCAGCAGGACAATGCCAGATCACATACGGCACGTGTTGCTATGAACTGTCTGCAAGCTTGTCAAGCTCTTCCTTTGCCTGCCAGATCACCAGATCTCTCTCCCATCGAGCATGTCTGGGATGTGATGGGAAGGCGATTGCATCTGGCACGGAATGTTGATAACCTCGTTCGACAATTGGATCGAATTTGACAGGAAATACCACAAGAGACCATCCGGGAGCTTTATCGGTCTATGCCACGCCGTGTGGCAGCTTGTATCCAGGCTAGAGGCGGGTCAACACCTTATTGAACTTGTTACTGTAACTCCGCAATAAATTACTCAATTGTTCTGAAATTTTAATCATTTACTATTCAGTACATTGTTTTCCTATCCACCAATTTTCGCCTTAATCGGACAACTCCTTCTTGGTGCGTCGATTTTTTTTGTTATAGAGTGTAGAATACTCAGTAGAAAAATATGTTCCAATTTTTTTTGTTACATCTTACCCAAATTTTTTTATCACACTTTTTATGGATCACGATGAGAATGGTTTACTAGTTCCTAATAAGTTACAATTCGAGAATTTTTTTACATCAAACTAACTTTTTTCAAGAAACAGAATTTTACTAAAATTTATGCTCTTGAAAAAAAAAGCAACTAGTCTGGGAAATTTTATAAATTAAAAATGGTAGCACACATTTTCCAGTAGCTTTATCAAAGCTCTAAGAAATATTGCGATTTATTTCCATAAAAAATTTATATATAATATGCAACATGGAAAAATTTGAAAGTTTGGTTTCGTACCAAAAAACAGCAATTTTGAAAAGTTAAGGCTTTTAGCTTGATAGGCATTTTATATTTTTTTAGGCATATTTTTTTAATCACTTGAACTTATCTGAAATATTTAAAAACTCGTGCTTTAAGGGGAAACCCACATTATAAAACAAAATGCAGAAATAAAAAATGATTTTTTTTCTAAGTATAAATGCTTTTCATGTTTGTATCACAAAAATAAATCAAAATTAAGCTTACCTACGATTAATTTATAATTTGAACTTTTACTTTTATTCGTAAAATAAAGTTCCTATCCTTGGCTTATTTTTATTTATATAATATCATATAATATATAGCTTTCTAAACATATCTAATGTAAATTTGGGCTTCAACAGTCTAGGATGGTAAGACTCTAGGAAAAATCTAGGAATTTTAAACAGTGTTTGAAGTGTTAAACAATCTGTGGGTTTGAGCTGTGTTTCGTTTATTTTAACTAAATTCATCACTATAATGTTTATTCATTTAAAAATTAAAACTAAACCACAATTTCTAATATACATTAATTCTACTATTTTTTATGCGAGACACTATTATATTATTCGTAATAATAGCTAATGTTAATTATATATGTAGCTGTTTCCTAAACCTAAACCACAATTTCTAATATACGTTTAATATACACACTAATTTAGTATTTTTTTTATTCCAAACACTATTATATTATACGTTATAATTAACAAAGCTTTGATTTCGTTGATTTCAGGTTTATAAATTAATTATCAGGCTTGAATTTTTGAAATAATACATCACTTGTATTAATCGCAATAAAATTAAAAAATTGAAAAATAATTAATTTTTTTTATGTTTCTTACATGAAGTATGTACGCTGTTAATATACGTTAATATACTTTACCAACAACAGCGTTAATACAGAAAGTTTTTACACAACTTTAACAATTTTTTACATAATAGAGTTTCCCAACTAATAAAACTAAGGTAGACAACTTCCCTGGTATCATTAAATTGGCATAATATTACGTTGATTTGTGGCAAAAGGTGCTTACATATTAAACATAGTTAGTGAGAAATTCTAATTTTCTTGCGATTTTGATTTCTGTTGTAATTTTTAATCAAATTAAAACAATCAACATGTACACTCTTTCTTTCAAAATACGTGATGTGATTTCGCAAACAACGTCGAGTTAACTCAATAAAAAAACGTAGGATAACATCTTTACTTGGTAACCGATAGAGCATTGATGCATTGTTAATAGGCAGGTACAAGAAGCGCAAGACTGAAAAATTTCAGTACAGCCTTGCTTTTAGAAAAATTCAAATTTCCATGACTACCAAGATTCTTTTAACGGTTGAAACATAAACATATGACTGTTATATTGTAAATTGTGATGAAATGTTTATAATTAAAATAATTGGAGTTTAAATTACTTCTCAAGAAAACTAGCTATAAATAATATAGTTCCGCTACCAGATTTTTGTTTCTTTTTCATTTTATTCCGGCCCTGAAGTCAATTCAGTCATCTTAATAGAAAAACGCTAAAGTATATGTTACCTTAATTTGCAAAGGAGAGCAACTTGGTTAGATTGGTATCCCCAAACTTCCAAAGATCTTGTCTTCATATCTAAAAGTTCAAATTTGTCTTCGTTGATAAATATGGCACAGCCATCAGGTCCATTGTTTTCAGCAATGTAAAAACAAGGAGAATCAGGTTTAGGATAGAATACACCCCTAAATCCCAAAGGAGAAAGAGTACTCTTGAAAAATTGGTAATGGTCCACTTCTTGAAAACAGAGAATATCTGGCTGACAAGAAACCATTTCTTCAAGAAGACGCCATCGTCGAGTGCTCCATGATAAAGCATCTAGAGGACAAGCCACAAACTTGTCAGTGTTGATTGCGAGGGCTAAAAAGAATTTTCAAAGATTAAGTGTTTAATATAAGAGTTAAGGTTGATAAGTGTTTTTAAAGTTTTCATTGATAAAATATTGCAAACATGTGTCAAAAATACAATGTACTTTATAATGTTCAGGTTGGTTGTTCGATCAGTCATTCAAATGACTGATTCAGTTTCAAATCATTTATACCGAGTACAAGCAGTGATTTGAATAAACTTAACAAAATATGTTATTAGAAATCATGATTCGAATCACTTCTCCAAATGAGAGTTGAATCTTCAATTAAAATAATAATTTATTTTAATTTATAAATAATTAGTTTAATTATTATCTTCATTAAAAATATAATTAATAACTAATCTTCAACTAAAATAATAATAATTCAAATATCTAATAAAGAATAAGGTAATACTTTGTACTATGTAGACTAAAGCAAAAAAACAACGAGAATAAAGCACTAATGAAAGTACATAAATTGACAATCTATGGTTTCAGTTCTATAAACAAGAAACTTCCTCGGTGTCTGAACGTCGAATGACGTTTTCACTTTTTTTTCCGCTTTAATAATTCAATTAGATTCAAATCTAATGTATCAAACCATTAATTCAAATGTATTAAAATATTAATTTGAATAACTGATTTAAATGAATTGATTCCGAATAACTTGATTCGAATAGTTTATTTTAGCTTGCTTGCTTTATTCAAACTACCGTTGATGATTCACTTTCCAAATTCTATTCTATGTTATTCATCAACTTGATAAACTGATTGTCTTGTATCGTTGTAGGATGACCATTTCTGCTTTGTATCCTACTACGTCTTTCTAAGATAGCTTACGCAGTAGGCGTCATTCTCCCACAATCTGTGTGTTTATAGATTATCAAACGGGATCTTGAACTCAAAAATGAATTACTTTAAGGAGTAGAGTGTACTTGACTGACGTCAAAAGTTTAAAAATCTTTCACTAAGAAGCACGTTTCTGACGTCATTTCTACGTTTTTTTTTACTGACGAAGCTTATCACTATATCTTGTAATATCCTTAAAAAAGCATTTAAGAATTCTTATAATAAGCTTTATTTTTTTAAAAAAATTTTGTTGTCTTTGCCATTTAAAAAAGATACTAAATACAAATAAAATTCCTAAAAAAATTAAATGCTAAAAAAAAAGACCATTGTCATTAAAAATTAAAAAAAATATTTATAAACAAATAGTTCAGACACAGATTTCAAAATTAATTTCTCGGTTTTTATGTAGAGATATTTCCTGATATATCCCACTGAATATATAAGTAATTAAAACACATAAAACAGAAAAACCACAAAGTTAAACACATAAAACAAGAAAAATATCGTATCAAAAATATTTTTTGGCTTAGAAAAATTAGTATTGCAAAAATTGAGAGCAAGAATGAGATTTCCGTCCTATACATAGAAAAGACAGGAGTTTTTTCAGAATGAAAATACTTTAAGCAAATAGATTTTTTAATATAATATCTTAAATATATTTAATCAAAATTATACAATAAATTTCAAGCACTGTTCTTTTGGCTATCATGACCTTTTTATTTTCTACCAAGGAGTATATTGTAGCAAAAGAAATTGATTCAATAGTTACAGAATAAACACAAAAAATAAAAAGCTGCATTATATTATCAGATAGTGAATATTTACTCTAGTAGCTTTTGACTCGTTATAGCAGCAAGAACAAATAGATAGTTTAGTAGTTGATACCCTTGCTAATGTAAGTCACTTAAAATTTTTATAAGAATCTACATTGAAAACAATCCATAAGAAGTCAACATTGGGTCCGTTTAAAGACAATTGATTACATCGATTATTCGCAAACATCAACATCCTATAAGGTTTTAGCTCTTTTTCTGATTTAGTAGTTTGCACAGTTGAACAAAACTATGAACTTGATTTAGTCAGTTGGCATTAAGAGTTGAGAAAAAAAGCTAAAGTAAGTTGAATTCAGCTTTATTACAGTACACATCAGGCAATATCGATTTCAATATAAATGACAGTTTAAAACTTAAAAATTATGCTTCTAGCAATGGTGATATCAAGCACCTTTTCAGATATTCATCTTTCGTTTTCCATAAATAATGCAATGCAATATGCAATTTTAATGAAAGATTCAAGAATCATAAAAATTCGGAGTCAAATGCATAAGATATTAAATTAAATATTTGCATTAAAACCTTTTTAAATATTATATTGTGAAGAATTTCGAAAATACCTGCAAGCCTGCTGGGAAAAACCAAGCGAGTTTTAAGGCAGAGGGAGCGTTTCTTGTTTTTATGGGGCGCCATCTATGCCAAGAATACGACTTCACCATACGACTATGCCAAGAATACCACTTCGATTTTGCGGACCTATTCATACATCCATTCATTCATCCACAGATCGTAATTTTGACCTGCCAGAGAACGACCAATCTCCAATTCAGTACTCCCAGAGTAGTGATTCGTTAAGAAAACATGGAGTATTTTGTGATCCGACAGATTTAACGCGAATCAGTCACCATTTACTAAACGGGAATCTTCGACTGGAATCGAACTCACGATCACTTGGACATTGGCCCAAAGACATATTAACCAGACTATACCGGCCCTTACACATAATATAGTCTCATTAAATTAACTGAGTTTAAACGAAAAAAATTAATATTAAAACTCAGTTTTTTCCTCCAAAAATTGTTCAGGTATGAAATAATAAAATCTTAATAGAAATAACCAAGTTTAATAAAGATACTTGTAAGGAACTAAATTGCATGGTTAGAAATACTAAATCTGAAAATCTTGTTCATTTTTTTAATACAATCAATATGTACAAAATATTCTCCTATGCTATTGTTCAGAATGAGAGAAGTTGAATATTTCAGATTTATAACAAATCGTAGTGCTTGACAGATGTTAACTTTCTTTAATGTAAATATATATTACGTGTCTTTATTTTATAAGGAACTCACAATGAAATTTTAACTATAATTAACTTATATACAAAATATGGTATCATATAACAAAAAAGTTGACAAAAATCACAATCAGGGAGAAAATAGTCTCCTTTATTATTGTTCAGGATAAGAGATGTTGAATATTTGAGATTTATGCCAAATCGTAATATTTTACAAATTTTAACTGTTTTTAAGAAAAATTTATAATACGTGTCTTTATTTTATAAAGGACTTAAATCGAAATTTTAACTCTAATCTACTTATATACAAAATATATCAAAGACCAAATGAAATAGTTTAAGTATAAACGGCCTTCGGGAAAAGGCAATAATCATCAATAATATGTTTGTTTGTTGCAGTAAGGATTACAACCAAACAAAAAAATGTAACGCCTTACCTTGAGACAAAACATTCCATTGCATAACTCGGATGAGAGTATCTGAAGTGTTTTGGGAGGAATTTTTCACATTTTTAAATGATCGAGTAATTTTGGGAGGAAGACAAGAAAGTTCTTCTTGACAACGCAAGTGCAAATCCTCCCATGTCGATACATTCTGCAGAAGTAAGTCATTGTCAGCTGTATCATCGTTTAAGATTTTAGGCGCTGAGGTGAAACTACCCATTCTAAAAATAAAAAAAAGAAACATAAATAAATTACGTAAACATAATGAATATTTTCATAGTAAATCAATTCCATTTCAAACAAGCTAATTTTTTCTGTTCTATTTAGAAAACAAAATTGCTGTTGGGTTAGATAAATAAATTTTTACAAAGTTATTTGCGTTTATCTTTATTTTAATAGTTGTTCAAAGAGATCTAGCTGTTATTAGTTTACTTCTTTTATATTAACGTTAACCCTTTGACGCAGAATATTTAATAAACATATTTTTCACACTTGTTTAATTATTTTGTATCAATTTAGATCAAAAGGAGTGAAAACTATTATAGTATTTGGCATTTTAATAATTTATGGCGATCAAATACAACATGGAACACTAGTATCTTTTTCAGCCTTAAAGGTAAAATCTTCCAAACAATAATTTTTCAAATTTCCTTTTATTTGCAGTTATTTAGATCTAAGAAAAACAGTTATTCATCATTGAAATTTCTTAAATTTACAAAATGAATTATTGATAAATTTTTGAATTTGAATTAAAAAAAAGTAACACCACTGAACTGTGCACCGCGCCACGAAATATACACATTACATGTCAGTAAACTGATGTTTGAATTTTCTTACTCAAACAACAATATATTTGGAGATTTTTCGAGCATTATAAATAAAAAGCAATCGAGCTATAAGACGTATTAAGCACATTCAAAATATTCTTTTAGTGGTATTAATGGTTATCAGACAGAATCACGCTGATGTTGGCTAAATGCGACGCTCGTAACGACAGAGTTAACTAGAAGAAATTTAAAAAATTAGTAAAGTACCTATCTGGTCACAGTGATAAGGAATAGATTGACATAAAATTTTTCCCCTTGCAAAAAGCTTGGCTTACACTGGCTAAAGTCCTTCATGTAATAAATTAAGTTTAATATACTAGAATGGGGAGAATCGCACAAGAGCCTGATGCAGTTATGCTTTTTATGTGTTCAAAGCAACTAACCTGCGTAAAAATGGTAAACTGCATTAAAATCTAACCAAAGAAACAAAATTAAAAAGTGTTAGAAAAATCGTCAGTCGCAAAACCATAAGTGAAAGGGACAACTATAAAACGGGCACAAGGGCTTCTTGGGGGTCGTGGAATCGTTATTTATGTATTTATGTGAAGAATATAAATTGATAAAAAGTTATTTTATGAATTATTTTTAAAGAGAATTAAAAAAAATTGCGCAAAAAACAAACAATTAACAAATCAAACTAAATTTGTTAACGCTCAGAAAGTGTGCAGTTTCAATACTTTTTAAATGCTTCCTTGACTGCGAACGAAATTATTATCGAAATATTTTGAAGTAACAGTTGTTAAAATTTTTTTCCTAACAATCTCAGATAAGATTTTCATTAAAATGCTTTAATTGATATATTTTTATAATTCAGATGCTTTCTATATTGTTTAATTAAGTTAAAGAAAATATTTTTTGCGTGTGGTAAGGAATATTATTCCCTAATCCCCCATTCACATATAAAAGATTTCATTTGAGAATTTTATGACAGAATCCTCCACAAATTAAAATATAAGATTTCGGGAAATAAAGATTAGTTCCATATTTCATTCTAATACTAATAGATGATTTGGTAAAAAAATCAATCAACATCAATGGAGCTACGACATTATCTTTACTACAGAAGATAATAATTTTATTGTGTCATTATAAGATAGTTACTCTCGATGAAATTATAATAGCTTTTAAATATTCTGTATTTTAAAGAATTACGTATCAAATTACGGTAAAAAGTACCGCCACTCAAGCTGCCGGTACTTTTAGTAGTAAAATCTATTTCTTACCAGAACATGATATGGAACAAAAAATCTGATATACCATAATTTTTACAGTAATAATCATTATAAAATCACCGAATTACTCTAATTAAAGAAATATTACTATAAAAATTACGGTGCATATTTTTACTGCAATAATTACTGTAAAATCGCTGAATCACTCTAATTAAACAAATGTTACTGTCGAATTTAATTTTACTGTAAAATGGATGTTACGGATGAGGCACACAAAGTGCCGGTACTTTGTGCCGTAATTTGATCCATAATTTTTTAAAGTGGGATTTTAAAAAAAATGGGAAAAAGTTTTTGTGAAATAACATACTTCAGAAAATTTTAAAATTCAAAAATGAAAAAAATAAGGACTTCCTTTAATCGGTCATTGATTGAGCAGTTAGTTCAATGTCGATGACCGTCAAAAAACATATAGCAAAAATAACCTTCTCAATCAAACGACCACGCCTAAATTTCCCACGTTCTTTATTGGCCTTGATCTCCTCAACAGGTAAAATTGACAACTGAAGACCATGAAAAACTGAGAGATAAGTGATCTTAAGTTCAGTTAATCTTAAATATGATCTTAAATTGCTGAGTTTCATGCATATTTTACGTATGGATCTGTATGATTTTAATGGAAAAAGCGTGAAAAACAGTAACACAACAACGACAACAAACAAGAACATAGAGGGGAAAATAGTATTGCCACAACTTCTTGGTGCGACAAGTATATATTTTTACCAACCAGAATTGTCAAATGTTATGGCCAAATATATAAATTATTTGGTGGAGGCATAATATTGCATAATACAGAAGAAATGCTATATTTTTGGTTATATGGTGTATGCAATTTCAAAACCACAACTTTAAAAATGAATTTTTATACATCAATGAACTCAGGACTACAACGAAGTTTTTCCTGTACATAAACATAATATAGTCCATACACTGTAAAGAAAGTTCCTGAAAATGTACGGCAAAAAGTACCGGGTGTTCCTAATGTTTACCGTAAATTCAATATTTACTGTAAAAATTTTTGATTGAAAAATTAGAAAAATCTGAGTGAACAACCGAAATTTAAACCCAAGAATCCCCTTTGAGATGCAAACAGGAAGAAGAGAGAAAAGCTACCCTGACCCTTTATTGGCATTTATGGATACTACTGTTCCTGTATACCTTATTGTAACAATTTATTAGTACTGCAGAGTTACTTTACGACAGCATTTACAACAAAAAATAATAAAATTAATATTTGAGTTTTTCACATTGTAGTACGACTATTATGAGAAATATATTGCTTGTAGTTTCATCAACGTTTAAAATACTTGAAAAAAAACTTTTTTAATTATATTTTTGTGCAAACAATGTATTATATATCATCCTCAGCATTCTTTATCAAGTTTTTGTGACACACAATTAAATTTTTTTGTAGAAAATATGCGGCATTCAATTACGCATGTATTAATTTTTAAAAAAAAAAGTTTAGGCAATGTTATACTAAATTATTTAAATTTATACACACCATTTATATCCAATTGTTGCTTTCATAATCTATGTCAAGGATTCTAGATAGTTTTAAATGTATCTAGATAGTTTTAATGTATTTGTAACAAAACAGAAAAATTTAAATATAAATAACTCTGTCTCCCGGTTATGAATCAAACTTAAGCAAGGAACCATAAAATTGGGGGTGGAGATAAAAAGCTGACGGGTTTCGTTGTTATCCACCCACATCTAAAAATCGAGTTCATTTATTTATAACAATTGCAATAGCTATATCAGTTTTCTTTAACTAGATCACCTTCACCGCTAAATGATAAGCGTATTACACTGTCTTAGTAAAGGTCGCTTTCTTTATAATGCAAATTTGAGATGAATATTTCAAGGCAAATTATTTATACTAAAAAACAAAGTACTCAGAAATTTTAAGGAAATATAAGTATGTAAGTACGCGTTTGGTACTAAACTGATTCATGTAAAAACAGATTTAGATATATAATACGCAGTTATATTCCAAACATGTTTTTTTTTTTGTCTAGGGTATACATTCTAATAAGAAACTGGAATAAGGAAAAGAAAATCCATGTTAAGTAAACATGGATTTAAGTCGGAAATAGTTAACTGAATAGTTTGTAAACGTGCTAAAAAAATAAACAAATAAAGAAGATCAGATTTTCAGCTTTTACTTAGCTATGAAAAACTTTGTTATGTTTACTTTGTTATGTTCTTATGAAAAAATTGGAAAATAATCAACAAAGGAATTCCCAATTTTATTCAAACACACATTTCTACACTGTAAAAAATAAATATAAATTCGATAGGAAAAAAATATTTATCCCCGAAAAAAACTGTTTAGAAACAAATACAGATTCTTTCTGTTCCTTTTTGAAAATTTTTTTACAGATTTTTTCCGTACATTTGACTGTTTACAACTGTTTTTTTTTTTTCACGGAACAATTTCTTTCAGTTTTATGTCCTAATCATAAATGGATTAAATCTGTCAACTCAAGTTCTAGTTTTTTTCACGCAGTCCTGCTTACCTTAAAATGACTTTATCCTTTTTTCTTTTTTTTTCAAATCATTTAACGACTATTTTCTATGCTTGCTCTTAGTTTTCAAAAATTATTTTATGGTTTTGAAGATTGTAAATAAAATTGCGATTCAATTTCATTGTTGAAACGATACTCTACCTGATAATTATCCGTCTTTCAATATAGTTTCTCGGTAAGTTAAATTGCCAGACATTTTAATAAAGGAGGGCCAAACCAGATTTAGACGGTTTTACACTTAAATACAATTTCAATAAGTAAGACTTAAGACAAAGATAGTTTAAGATTTTTTTCGTAAGCAAATGTTAAGAGTCCCGTGGCTTGGGGGATAGAGCACTTGCTTCACAACAAAGTAATTCAGGTTCGATTCCCTTGGTCGACCGGTCATGCGATTTCTGCACTTGACTCGCACCGACCACAATGCTGTCTTAGTTATTTCTTCGATTTTATTTTGTCAAATTAACAGTACTTATCTGTTTAAAAAACAGGCGTTTGTTTTTAATTAATAGTATTTATCAGTGAAATAAACGTTTTTATACTGGCACATGAGCTGACAGTTTTTTTTCCCTATAAATCTAAAAGATAATTTTTTATAGTGTTCAGTGAGTAAAAAAAAAGAAGAAAAAAAGGGCCACCTTGCCTGGCTAGCTTTTGATCTTAAGATCGGATCTTCGTGTTCTAGGACTCAATCTTAATAGTTCGAGGGGGTGACCTCAAATATGCTAATTAATAAGTGCACACGATATTTTAAGTAACGAAATCAGGCAAAAAAAAAAAAAACAGAAACAAAAGCGAGCTTTTTTCGAATAAATAAGTTTTTTTTTTTTTTTTTTTCTTTTTTTTTTTTAATGGATTCGGATTTCTGACTCCCAAAATATAGGGGACAGCTGCAATCAAGAAAATACGGTCCCAATAGTTTGGTCAGGAGAGTGATCCAAAGTTTAGAACCATTAATGTTAATTTTAATTTTTGGGTATTTTGCCATAGACTAAGAATTCTTGTACACAATTACAACATTCACTTATCCAAAGAAAATTCCATGCACAAAAATTTTAGAAAATATTTATTATTTTTTATTATTATATTTAGTAATAATCGAAAGAAATGAAAATACATGTGAATGAAATACATGTCAGAATACAAAATTTGATCAAAATCGGTCGAATATTCAACTGATTTCACTCAAATTCTATATTTTACCATATAAAATTACATCATACTTTAAAATCATGTAAAAAACTGTATACCTTACAATACAGACTATTACTAACAAACTACTATTACGACTATTACTAAATTAAATAATAAAATTTTTTGTATGGAATTATCTTTGGATAAAACAATTTTTAATTGTGTGCATACATTTTTCACTTCTCTTAAAAAGTCCTCGAGATATGGCAAAATACACAAAACGTAAAATTATCATTAAAAGGTCCAAACTTTATTCTAGAGGTCCAAACTTTACATCTATTGGATCGTTCTCCTGACCTAACTATGGGGACCATATTTCCCAGATTGTGACTACCCCCTATATTTTGGGAGTCAGAAAATCGAATCCGTCAACAGCAAAAAAGGTTTGTTTATTTTGGAGAAAGTACGTTTTTGTGTCTGATTTCTTAACTTAAATAACGTCTGCACTAACTAATTAGCATATTTGAGGTTACCCTTTCGAACTGTTAAGATTGAATCGTAGAACGTGAAAATCCTATCATTAGAGATCAAAAGTTATTCAAGGAGGTAATTTTTTTGTGCACACTATACATTCTAATAATAAACTGGAATAAGGAAAAAAAATCTATATTAAGTAAACATGAATTTATAACGGAAATAGTATCAGTTGAAAAGTTTGTGTAAATGGGATGAAGTAAATAAATAAATATGCTCAGACTTGTTTCAAAATTTTCAGCTTTTACTTTATTGTATTATTGCGAAATAATGAGACAATGAAGGTTATGAAGAAGTCAACAATTTAGTTCATTTCTTTAAACACGCATTTCTATCTTTATTTTCTTACACGCTCATTTTAGGCAAAAGCCATTTTTTTAAGTGTGCGTATCAAGCTATGCCGAGTATTTTAAATGAGCATTCTGATCACTATGCTCAGAATAAGAAAAAAGCCACCACTCTGTTTAATCAAGAAAATGCTTAACATTTAAATTAAAATAATTAACACCTATTTTATAGAATAATTGATACGAGTCACAAATTGATTCAGTAGACTTTAAATGTGTAAAGAATAAAAACATAAAATCTTATGAATGAACATGCTATTTCTGGAAAAAGCTATTTCAGTGTGAAATATCTATGTCATCAAATGATGAGCAACATTACGGAAATCATTAACATTCTATTAAACACGCAAAAACAAAAACATCGATAGCCACTTTCACCAAATTGACACGCTTTGCATCATGAGTCACGTGACTGAAGGTTCGAGTTTTGCGTGATTCGCCTTCAGATATATTCGTACCTTCAATAAAAAGAAAATACCACGCGAGCAAAAAAAATATCATTCATAAGAATCGAGAGTAAAAAGACAAAACAAATATTAAACTTAACTAGACGGAATCACCCCGTAGACTTCCGGGGTAACAAAAAATTAACTTTCTTACATTTTCCGACAGTATAATCTAATAGTGGGACAAAGAGTCAGAAACAAAAACATGTTTATCTCTAGGAAGGGTGTTACAAGTTTCTTCCGACATTTCAAAACAAGTTTTAACTTGTAACAAGATTCTTTATCTCGGATAATTTTAATAATTATTTCCATTAAATCAGGATTCTTATATTTAAAAATCTAAAAAACTTGAGATTTTTTTTTCTTCAGGAACAAGATTTATAGTTTTAAAACAATATTTAAAAAAATGAATTCTTGTAATCAAATATTTTACCAAAACATTAAAGATCTTTTGAGGACATGAGCATTACTGATTTAATTTTATCTGTAAAATTTGTGTTTTTATCAACATAAATATATCTAATAAAATTGTGTTGAAATTTCACCAACTGATTCGTGTTGTAAACATGAGACCTTTTCAGTCAAAGTCGAAAATTTTTTGAGTTTTAATACTAAATAGTTTATATGCATGGAAAAATTCAATTAGATAATATTCCATTTTTTAGACTTATTTAGCCTTTATAAAAGCTAAGAGAGAGGCATTAGTAAGAAAATTGATAATTTATAAAGCCATTCAATAACAATAAAGAAATCAATTACCTGTGCTCATTGTATTTAATAAATGAGTAAACAGGAATGCAGGGTAATTAATATTAACTATTATAAGACTTACCATTGATCACCAATATGAGTTTCATATATTCTTTCTATTTACATTAATTTAAAAGAAAAAGAATATATGTTATTTAATGTTCACTAATAAGCAAATTAATTATTTATAAAAACATTTAAAAATGTAACAATGAAATCAATTAAATTTTAATAGTCATACATATATTTAGCATATATACATGATCCATATAAATTGATAAGAAAACTACTGAAAAAATTAATTTTTAAGGAAATAAATCTTCATGAATTACAAACAGACAAAGATACAGAAGTTATCAATCAGGATTCTCAAAAAATATTTAATGATATTAATGTTGAATACAACTGAAAATATTAAAAATTAAATAATTCGTTTCTGAAAGATTCAATCATACTCTCAATACTAAAATTAAAAAAATATATTGTTGTAAATAACGCAATTTAAAGAAAATTAATGCATTAAAGTATTGCATAAATTGGTTTATAGTTATTCTGATTGTAGATCTATCAAAAGAAATATCGCATTTTAGTTTAGTCAGCTTAAAAAATAAACAACAAAAATTCATTTATCGAAAAAGTTATAAGAAAACTAACTTTTTTGAAAAATTCAGAATTATGTATAATTAGAATAATGAAGTTCTTAATGTTGAAAATATAATAATAAAGGCTTAAAGATGTTAGATTATTCCGAAGAATTCATTAGTTGGGAAAAAGATAACCAGTTTTGGTTTTATATCCATTATATCAATTTTAAGTTTTTTGCAATCACATTTTTGAATCTTAAATAGTAGAGCTAGTTTCAATACATAAAATATTTTCTCCCATTCTGATAGTACGTGGAATGTATTGTTACATAAGCCATTGTTAAATTAAATTAGGGAACATAAACAAAAAACAAAGCTAAATTTGCATTGGAAATGGGGCACAGAGTATTCAATATTTACGAACCATGCATTTCGAAAACTATATAAAATAAATTAATTATAAATTAAGTATTTGTACTTGAAATAAACAAATGTTTAGGTATTTTCAAAGTACGGTTTAATTTTAGCTGAATAATCTAAAATATGAATATGCATTTTTCAAAGAATTGTTCAAAGGCGCTTCCATCTCAGTTTCTCCAAGTCTCGTTTTTTTTTATTATTTAGCTTTTTGTTGGGCATAATGCCATTTCTTACAACATACTCTTTTCAGCATACAATTTTGGAAACATTTTATCTATATTTTTTTACCCATCAGTTTTATTCTGTTATTGACGTAAATAACAACCACCCTGTTCATGCAGTATGAAAAAGGAACATAAACTTTTAAAATGCGTCATTAAATTGTAACTTTTTGAAAAAAATTTCGCGAGTACGTTAATGAACATAGTTTTATCTCATTCATTTGAAATTTTGCAGGAATTTTTTCTGAATATTTAAAGAAAAATTAAAAAAAAAAGATCACTTAAATTCATTCATTTGCATACAAATTAATAAACTTGAAAAATAAAAAAATACAAGAAAAAGTTTATTTCTGAGCATTATTTCAATTTATCGCAATTTTACTTTAAATAAGTAAATTAAATATAATTTTCACTACATTGTTTGAGCCAGGAACAATAGGAGATAGCGATAACTTTCGAGCTTCATTTCGAATTGATCTCTCCCGTGAAATCTTTTACATTTGTGGGAATAAAAACAAAAATAAAAATTGTAGACAAAACAATGCAAAGATTTAAAATTCATTTTTCTAATTCGAGCAGTTTCTTTTTTCTTTATCATTTCAGTTTCATTTCTCTTCTATTAAACTCAAAGGTTAAATAGTTCAAAAGTTATAAATGCAAGTATATTTTCCTTTCTAGATTGTAATTTGAATTGTATTTTGATTCATCAACATGATTAGTAACAGTTTTATTTTTGAAAAAAAAACTTATCCTCTTTCCTTTAATATCGAAAGTCACCTTAAAACCTTTCTTCATTTCTTCGAGTGATATTTTAAGAATATCCAGTTAAAATATAACCAAAAATAAAAAGTAAATTAAAAATAGAAATCAGAAAAAACAAATCAACAGAAAAAATAAAATTCTAACAATTAGAAAAATGTAACTAACTTCCTCTAAGGTTATTCCTAAGGTTATATTCTAGTTTGTTTAGCATCAAGCAAAATAAGTTTAGATGCTAATCCTTGTAAACTTAAGATAACTTTAAAAATGTGAATTTGTTGCATGTATCAAAGGTTGGATCAAATTGGTTTATAGCTCCAAAAATAACTATTTGTCATAAAACAGGTCTAAAAACAAATAGCTTAAAAATAATAAATTATTGTTTCTTTGGAGCTATTCAACAATTATAAAAAGTCTAACTTCCTCTAAATTTATTTCTTAGGTTATATTTTGGTTTGCTTAGCATCTAGCTAAATAAGCTAAGATGCTAATCATTGTATCCTTTATTAAAACTTAAGATAATTTTAAAAATGTGAATTTGTTGCATTTATCAAAGGCTGGATCAAATTGATTGATAGTTCCAAAAATAACTATTTGTTACAAATCAGGCCATAAAACAAATAGCTTAAATAATAAATCATTCTTTCTTTGGAATTATTCAACCAAATAGGAAAAATAAAATAAAAAGTCTAAGGTTGATAGTTAGTTCGGCATCTAACTAAAAAATTATGAAGCAAATCTATTGTATTCCATACTAAAACTTAGGATAACTTTTTAAAATGTGAATCTGCTGCATTTGTTAAAAGTTGGGTAAAATAATTAAAAGCTCCAAACAATCGTTAATTGTTACAAAATCATTACAGGTTAATGACGTGAATAAAAGTAAAAATTATGAATATCTATGAAAAGAAATAGAAATATGTTAATAACAATTGGAATAAAAGCGTGTTTCCTTGTTGCCAATCATTATTTTTATTTCAAGGTTCAATGAAAAAGGATGAATACTTAATTAAAATGATGAACTAAGTAATCCGATAATCATATAATATGCTAATTATTATTTTTTATTTTGTATTACAGTAGTTAGAGAACAAAGATTATCTTTTACTAGTTTTATGACCGGGAGATGCTGATCACTGTCATAATCACGCGAAAAAAATAGACATGAAGTGTACAAGAGAAAGCTTTCATGTAGCAATTCTTTTGACGTTGTCAGAAACAGGAATTAGAAAAAGAATTAGCTTGAAAAGAATCTATTTACTGCATCTAATTTGATACAAGAACATAAATAGAATTTCTTGACATTTTTTTAATAATTTTTAGTATTAATTAGTTCGTTGTAAAGGTAATTAGTTTTTGCATTTTATACTGTCATTTTGCATTTAATTTGACGCAAGAATAGAAATTAAATTTCTTAAAATTTTTGCATTTTCTAAAATTTTAATTAGTTTGTGGTAAAGGTAAGTAATTTTAGATGAGTAGATTATCTACACAAAAGTTTGGGAAGAATAAACACTGCAAAAACAATCTCGGGAAAAAATATTTTAAAATTTTATAGAATAAACGTAAACAAACAATTTGGAAAAATAAGAATGCAGATTCGCAACTTCAGTGGTGATCCTATTATTGCTCATAATTTCTTTTTAAGGGCGTTTCTCAAAATAAATCGTGAGTGCACAGTAATTATTTTTTCGATGCAAATTATTTTTAAGTAATCATATTTAGATTTCATCAATAGCTATAAGTATCAAGTCTTCTGTTGGTAATAAAAGATATTTTTATTTTCAAGTTTCTTCAGTATCTGCAAAATGAAAGTGGCCAGTTTATTCAATCATCAACTAATTAATTATTTTGTTCTCAGAAATTTAAATAAAAAAAATTATCATAAGAATATTTTTTTAACCATGAAATTTTACACGATTTTAGATTTTGTTTTATAATTTTTTCTAGAAAACAAAAATGATTCTCAGTTAATTAAGTGACAATTTTTAGTACTTTTCAGATTATCATACAGAAAAATTGCATTTTAGGGATATTTAAGTTAATCACTATAGGAATTAAAAGTTCGTTAACCTCAAAAGCCTCTTTTTTTTTTTTTTTTTTCTTTTTACTTCGCTTGCCATCTCTTTTTAACTAATTGTTGAATTCACAAGTACAAATTAAGATTGAACTGTTTTAACTTTAAGAACGCTAAACATAAAGTTTGATCTTGCAAGACATTACCTAAGGTAGTTCGAGAAATTAACCCATTGGCGGTTCTGCCTGCAAAAAGTCGGATTTTAACCTGCTGTTTTTTCGGCATATTAAAATCTGTTTTTCCATGTTATTAGATAGGGTGTATTGGGGAGAAACGTTTTCCCAATTTTACCCTTTCACTAAACCACCAGTGGATTCAAAAACTTTTCACGCTTTTTTAAGCAAGCAAAATTTTAGCCTAGTAAAAGTTTTACTCTAAAAATTAAACTTCAGTAAAACACCATAAAAACTAACTTTAAATAAATCACACAAACTATAAGATTAATTATGAAAAATTACGTATTCAGTATAAAATATTGTCACTATAAAATATATTAATGTCCCAATTGCTATCATTTTTTATATTTTTAATTAATGTAAAGGATCAATTAACTGCGCTGTGAGCATTTTATTGTTATCATTAAAACATTTTTATTGAAAAATGATACCAACACTGAACTATTATCATAATTCATATAAACTAACTTTAAATGAATCACACAAATTATAAGATTAATTATGAAAAATCACGTGTTCAGCATAAATTATTGTCCCTGTAATACAAATTTTTGCCCCAATTGCTATCATTGCAAATAATTACTTTTTTGATATTTTTAATTAATGTGAAGGATCAATTTGCTGTATTCTGAGGACTTCATTGATATCCTTAAAATATTTTTGTTAAAAAATTAATCCAGTACTAAACTATTGCCAAAAATAAATTAAGCATTTACATGCGTTAGCGTTATTTCACTTTCTATAAAAAGAAAAAAAAAAGAAGACTACCTTTATTTTCTAACATTATAAATTTTTTCTATAAGCTACTTAGACATTTATCTAACGTTATAACGAACAAACAACGAGGAATAGTTTTAAAATATTCACTTACAAAAATATCTAATTTTAAAAAGTAGTTCCCAGAAAAAAAACTGAAATTTACAAAAGTATTAAAGCTTTCCATTGGTATTTGTATGCTTGTTTAATGTATTTATTCTAAAATGATCCTTGTCAAGAAAAAAAGAAGATATGTATTTATTATATGGTGGTCTATGTAATTTATGTGCATAAGATTTGCATGCACAAACCTTTTAAATTCCGGAAGAACAGTTGATGACCTCCCATAACTTATGAATGTGCAGCATTTTTCTAGCTGACAGCAGGAAGGAACAATCAAGCCCCTTTAAAAATAACGATTACGTTTTGAGCATATAATACAATAAAAATGATTTAAAATAAAAGAATCTTGATAAAACATTTTTTAAATAGTTTAAATAAGTTAGTAAACTATAAATAAAAGTAGTGTTTTCGCATACAATACGTCCGATTTCAGCTAAAATATAAGTGTTATTATGAGAGTAGTAAGAGTTTCTTAACGATCTTATAATTTTTAAGAGAACTGACATAAAAGTGCCTATTTTTTTATTCAAGAAAATTATATAAAAAAGGTGTATGTACATTATATATATTCATTTTCAACTTTTAGAATTTTTTTAGCCTGCAATTTTATAACTCCACATATACTCCATACATCCATAATGTACACAATATTAAACATTATTTTATCACAGAACATGTATTCACAAAGAGCATAAGTAGCTGAGCTAAAAGTACGAAATACATATCACAAATGCATGTATTTGGATAGTGTTGACATCTAGTTTAAAATCCAGTTACATCAAAAATAGTGTGGTGCAGCCATCTAGTGTGTCAAATAAGAAATAATAAAATTCCAGGCCCAAGATATAGATATATTTAAATCTTTTTGGTGCATTACTTTGGAAAGCTCTAGCCCTGAAATATCACGGGCACAAGAAACAGGAGACGAAAGCTCCCGCCGTGATTTTGCCGGGAGCGAGAGGGAAGAGGTTGAAACTTAAATTGTAATTTCAATTGAATCTGAAGTAGCTAAACATTTAAAGATCTAAAAATCTAAAATAGGAAGTCAGAAAAGTTTTAACGCGTAAAATAAAAAATCTCCAAATTAATTTATCAATTAATGTTTCCCAATCAGCACGGAATCTGCACGGGGAAAAGAAAGTAAGAAAACATAATTCTGATTAGTAAAACCAAAATATACAGTATTTAAACCATTCATTTGGTAATTTTTCCCTTCACATAGTAACGGTTTACTTGAAATGTTGTCTTATAAAATAATAGTTTTATTACCCCACATTTATTAAAGTTCGAAATTGAAAAGATATAATATATAAATAAATAAATGATTTTTCTGCCATGCACTAATGTATTACGTTAAAATTATCCAATTTTAACAAATATTAAAAAACCATAATGCTAATTTTCCAAATTCATTCAGTAAAATTACCAAGCTTTTTGGTGTTCTCATAGTGCCTGAAACACGGAAAATGTTACCATACTCTGGTAGTTCTGACCATAATTTTTTTCTAAATGTGTATTGCAGTCTTTTAATCGCAGTAGAACGTTTGATTTACAATAGTTTGTGGTCAGCAGAATTCACAGCAAATGTCTAGAATTTATCGGTTTCCATATAAATATCTTTTATGATCTTACTGTATGAAATTAGAATAATTTGAAAACTGATTACACATTACAGAGCAAAAACGTCTACGCATTTAGCAAAGGAGGAGAAGAAAAAGAAAATTATTTAAAATAAATAGAATGAATTTTTACACAAACATATAAAAAACAAAAGTAGGCGGAACTTTATTTGCAATACTCAGTTGATGAGCCATGGTGGCTCAGGAAATAGAGCGCTCGCCTCTCAATTAAATGACCCAGGTTCAAATACCAGCGATTGCTAGTCGATACGAATTCCACACCGACCACAGTGCTGATCCTCAGTGGTAGACGAATCATTGGTTAGAGTTCCCTTGTCGTCAGGCAAACTGAGAGAGGTTTTCATGGTTTTCTTCTCTATGTACCGCAAATGCGGGTTAGTTCATTAAAAAAGTCTTCCACGAAGGCAGATTTGTCCCAATACTTGATCCAGGTGTTTTCTGGATTGGGTTTAAAATTACAAGGCTATTGAGTTGTGCATAGGTTGTCGAAAACTCAAAAATGAGTCGGCTGTTCAGCGATGATTATAAAGTAAAATACTTAGTTGATAAACTATTTCTTTCCTTAGTACTTATTTTTAAAACTAAGATGCTATATTGTAAAAGTAAACTATTACATAATTTTAGCAATTCCATAAAAAAAACTAATTTCACTGAAACAGAATTTAATGAAGTAAAAAAACTATTTTAATTTTTTGGTGCTTCCGATTAGGAAGTGCTCATACTTAAAATATCTTCTTATATTTATTAAAACTTATTTTAAAAAAATATTAACTTTTCGATAAAATGGTCAAATAAGATTATATAATGAAAAAATTCTATACTGGAAGAAATTGGCATGATGAGTTGTAAATGTAAACTGGCTGAAATAGATTGATCAGAATAAAAAAAGGACTTCTGAGGACGAATTTGTTTAAACGAATTACTTTATATGCATCATTGAACTAAATTAGGAATGGAGGACTCTAGGGCACACATTTAGAATAATGTTTGCAGTAGTGAGTGATAGATAAAAATGAATGTCTTCTTTTAAAATGAATTCCTTCTGCCGTCTTTTTAGAAAATAAAAATGGTCTCTAGATATATTTGAAATAAAAATATTATTAAAAAAAGCAGCAAATAAAAAATAAAAAACAACATTTATGAAATTTTATGAAAACATATGTCCACGAAAAAAAAATATGTAATACTCGCGAAGTTATTTTAAATTACACTAAAAAATTACTAACTGTGTATTTTCGTAAATATATGTTTATCACTGAGTTCGCAAGTCTTTGGATTGAACATAACGGCAAAATCAGAGGTAAAAACCATGGTTTTCACTATCTCGTCTAAAACTGCTTTTTTTTTCTATAACTGCCTTAAATAGTCAAAAATTGTAAACTGCAATCTCTGGTCCAAAACTCTTACAACACTTTTTCCTCAGTACGTAACTCTTTTTTAAAATAGACGCTTCATATAAGCAATACGAAAATATTAAGAAAATAATAATAAACATTAATACAAAGTTGACAATAAACTTATTTTGAACCTGGGTCCATATATTAAGCTTATATTTTATGAAAAGAATTTAGTAAAACTTTCTGGTTTTATCCTTTTTATCTTAAGCCGTCCAGTTTATACATTTTTGGACACGGGTCTCGTTCAAGTATCCCGTTACAAGAAAAGACCATCACGGTATAGGATTTAAGTAATCACCCACGACTGAATAAAGTTAAGTTTTATTTTGTTATCAAATTATGCAAATATGCTTTCGAAACAATATAAAAGCTGATAAAAGTTAATCACGTCGGACAGAAATTCAATTCGTGCAATCTTTTACGATATATATGATGGAAATTGACGACACATTTCGATAAATTAGGAGAACATTCGGAAGAGAAACAAGCTTGATTTGGCAAAAAGCATTGGATTTGATTAGACCACAAGAAATTGCGCGTCTTATGCTGACATGCCCTGAACCAATCAAATGCGACATAAAGAATTTTAATTTTCACTTCACTGTAGGAGAAAATCGTCTGCAGGAAACAATATTTATGATTCTTTCATCAGTTTCTTTAAATGCGAACAGAAAGGCTAATAGTTACGATTTTCAGATATCATTTTTATTAATTTTTATTACTTGTTAGTTGATTATTCAATAAGTTTTGTTTTCCTCATTTCACATGATTTAAGAAAGCAAGAAAAAAGAAGTCTTTTCTAGAATAGACGATGTTGAAATTCGTTCGAACTGGGAACTTGGAAACACTTCCAACGGAATATAGAACAGCAAATGCGATTTACAGTAATTAAATTGCTCGATGCATTGACTGCATATACTTATACTGACAAATAAAAGTACTTCGTTATCACGCATATTAAAATAACTACACCCATCATATAAAATTTTTCAGAGTTCCCTTTGTAGTGTTTGAAAAAAATTTTACTTGTTTATGCATTTCTACGAAGCTTCCAAAATCCCATTTTTCATTCATTGTGGATGTGGTAGGGTTTGATAAGTAATAGCATTTTATTTAGTTTCTGAGTGTAGTTAGCTTTATTTAGTTCCTAAGTTTTATTTTTATAGTTTTTAATTTTTCCATCATACTAGATTAACAGCGTCATAAAATGCTTTTTACTTGTTCAAATAAGAGCATAAAACGAAAAAAATGGAAGAAGAAAATAGAATCATTAGTTTAGAAAACACATGTTATTTCATTGAGAAAACAAATAATTGCGAGTAAGGACAAAAACATTTAACGCCCACGCTCACGAAATACTCAAAGTCTAAGCAAGACACTCTACAATTTCCATTTTTTTTCTGAACTATTTTTAAAGAGTTCAGTAAAAAGTTTTATCTGCAAACCTTTGAAAATAAGGACAAGGTCAAAAAGTACATTTGGCATGCTTTTATTTATTAAAAAAAGCATTCGATAAATAAAGCTACTTGGATGAGTAAAACTTTCCATAATAATAATTTATAATTACTGATTCTCATTTAATTCTTTTAATGATTCTTTTTTTAAATAGTATTGGATGTGTTCAGTTAATAACAATATATCAGTTATTGGATAAGGAATTAATAATAAAAGGGAATTAATAATTGGACCATTATTAATTCCTAGCTTTGACTGAGGAAAAAGCATGGAATTAAGCACTGTGCATTTACTCAAAAAGCGCTAATAAAAACTAAGACCCGGAGTTTGATAGAACTTTTTGTGCATTTCGAATTTTTGAGATATTAAGTTTTATTTTTATTAATATTATAAAGCGTTTTTAAAGTGATGATGCTTAAATCTTTAAAATCTACTTAATTACGAGAATAATTTCAGAGCTTTACCCGGTGTTCCATTATGTCCCACGATTTTTCTATGGGATTCAAGTTTGTGGAATCTTGTAAAGTATTTAACGGGAAACATAAAAATTTATTGTAAAAGTTGTCTTGAAAAAGTGTGGCTTTTTATGCACCCCAAACTTTTCGTAGGTTATTATAGTTAAAAACTCCAACCATGGAATGTTTTTAATTTCATTTAATTTTTTTATAAGAATTGGCATCTGACAAAAACATGATTTGGTTTGATATATGAGTAATTAAAATTTAACTTTGTAGATAAAAAGTATTTCCGTCCAAAAATGCTCACACTTCACATATTTACCCCCCACTTTTTATTGAAAACAAAATTATATACTTTAATATTAAGTATAATTTACATTAGATCTAAAATCTTCACATTTACAACGCCAAAAATACATTGTTTTTTGTTCAACATATCCTGTTACCTAGCAACACATTCCATACTTCAAGAAAATTATGCTTGTCTAATAATTCTGTAGATAAAAAGAAGTTTTCAATTACGATGGAATAAAAATTTTCAGGTAAAAAAAATAGAATTGTTCCGCTAAGTTTTACTGTTACTAAAAATGCTTTGAGAGAAAATACGAAATTATAATTCTGAAAATTCAACTTAAACAAATATCACAGTAAATGATTAGAATCTAGAAAAAAGTTACACTTTTGAAAAATGTTTAATTACGTTCTTAGTTTAAATTATGCTACAAGACATACAAATCCTTTCAAAAGTTCGATTTTTAGAAAAAAAACACTCATCATACAGTAAAAATATTTTAAAAAGTAAGAGATATTTAAATAAGAAATTTTTCACGAATTTGTTGAAGATCGCTTCAACAGAATACATGCATTGATAATTCTCAGAATTATGCAAAGATAAAAGCTATTTAATTTGTTGATGCTCAGAATTGAAAAAGAAAAGGAACCATATGACTAATGATAATGTGTGGAACTAAACAGAAGGAAAAACCATTTACAAATTGATAATGCTTAGAACTAAGCATATAGATACACCATTTATTTATTAGTAGTGCATGAAAAAAAACCAGAAAGATAAAGCATTTATTGAATGATAATTTTTATCTAATTATTTATTAATGCTCAGAGTAAAATAGAAAAAGAAAACAATTTTTTGATTGATAATACTCAGAATTAAACATAAAGAGAAGCTGTTTATTTATTGATAATGCTCAGAATTAAGCGAAAAGAGAAAACATTTATTTATTGGTAATTCTCAGAATTAAACAGAAAAAAAAACATTTATTTATTAAAAATATTCCAAACAAAACATATGGGTAAATCATTAATATATTGTGGAAACTGATAACTATTTTTAAAAAAAATTGATTTAGCTTTTTTTTTTTCTTTGCAATTAGAATAAAAAACCTAAGCATTAACTTTAATTTCTTTTTCTTTGAGTCCTCAAAGTTTCAAAATAAATTTCTGTTCCTCCTATTTTTAATTAGAAGATTATTTTTACTTTTTGGAATTACATTAAGGAGATAGAAGAAAAACTAAATAAGTAATGGTAAAGAAACTTTTGTGAAACAATTATAAAACATTTCCCTACAAGTAAAAAATTACACAATGATTACGAAATAATATATTTTTAGCTTCGCACTAGACTAAAAAAATGCTCTAAAACAAAGCGCTGAACCAGTTTTAAAGAGCTAATAAAAGAAAAATAAATAGAAAGTAAAAACTCAGAATTGAAGATAAATTTCCTTTGTTTCCCAATAAAGAATGACAAAAAATATCAATTCTTAGTGCTCAATTTTTTTGGAACTAATTCAAGCAGCTAGAATTAAGAAACTGATGAGATTATAGGATCTTAAACAAGGTCAAGAGTTGAACAACCATCCTCAGTTAAATATAGCAAAATGTCTGTCAAAGTTGAGAACTCTGATTACTAAACAGTTTGTTTTCTTCCAATGTTACTTTCACTTTATTTTTACAAAAGCGTTAACCCAAATTAGAAAAAAAAAGTACATAAATCTGAAGTAAATCCCACACATAATTGCATCAATTATAGGAGGGGCATTAGCTTTGTGGCTTCTTTCAGTTGGGTTATCATCATAAATCCGAAACAAATAACGAAAAACGGAGTAAACTACTTTTTTTTTCACTTATAATACCGTCAGGTAATCTGTTCCTTCCTCCTAATGGCGCCAGAATATCAGACGCCTGTCCTTTTTTTCTAAAAACAAAAATGCATGCACTATTTCGGTAATATTAATTTAAAACAAATTTTAAATTTAGTCACAAATCAGTTACCTATATACAAACTGGTTGTATTTATATATGAGTTGGAAATATATAAATTATTACTACTTACGAATATTTTTCAATTTTTGCAGTAATCATTAAACTTTCGGGCAGAATAACAACTCTTTTTAAAATAGATGTAACCCATTCAGAATACAAAAATTATTATTTATTCTAAGGACTTTAAATTCATGACATCAATTTAGTATAAATTCAAAAAAAAATTCACATGAAAGGTCTATTATAACGCAATAATAATCCAAAAAGAAAATACTAATTGGAAAAATTCGGAAGTGGTATCAAATTTGGGATTAATTTTAGCGAACTGTTTTTCGCATTCGCCATTTGTTCAACTAAAACAAAACATAATCAGAAGACTATTTCATAAGCCATCTACCTAATTTTAGTTATTTGCACTGAGCTCATTGTTTAAAAAGTAGAAATAGCACTTTCCATGAGAAAAGAAAACAAATAAGGCAATCAAACTAAACATAGATAAAGATTTCTGAAGAATTTTTCAGATAATCTACATGCTACACGCCTTTTACCAAATAATAAAGGAGCAATGTTTAAAAAAAAGTACTTTAAAAAGATTTAAGTAAAATAATCTAATGTAAACAGAAGAAAGGATAAGTGAATGAAAATGAACTGCTGGCTACTGTGTTAAGTATTGTCGATAAATAAGGAAATTAACATTAATTATATTTATTGAGAAAAATTGTCAACAATCGTCTTTAATGATAAACTTGATATTTTTTAAAAAAATATTAAAATTTGCGATTTGCTTTTATTCATCTTCAGATTGAAGCTTATGCACGGGAAAAAAGAGTTTCTCAAAATTGAGCGAAAATGTGTCAAATATAGTAGAATTCAAAATTAAATCAGCTTATACTCACTTTTGAGCAAAATGCATAGTCTCAAAATTCATGCGGAGGGAGAAATGTGTAAGAGAGATGTTCATCATATGCTGGCAGGATTCGAAGCAAGGACCACCAGTTTCTGAGTAAGATGCGCTTACCACCATAATCATAACCACCATAGCTCACCCAAATCCAAGGTGAGTTATGAAGCTTTATAAAGTGGCAGTCACAATAACACATCAAGAGAAACATATTTTCGATTTCAGTGGCACAAGGGGCTACAATTTGGAAAAATATGGTCAAAATGGCTTAGTCGAAAGATTGGTAATTTTAATTTTGCTTTTTTCGCTGTTTCTTAAAAATTTTTAAGCGAAGGAATGTATGTCATATTGAATCATTGCGGCGGCCATACTATAAAGCTTCATAACTTTTTGGAGAAAAAAAATTAATTTCAAATTTTAAAATTTGAAAAAAAAAAAGAGATTCACACGTTGAATGCCACGCTAATTTTACATGGCTTGCCCGTCTGGCCAAAATGATTTTCTCAGTGTATATTGCATTAATTTCTTCAAACTATTTAGAAACGATAACAATGTAAAAAAAAAAAATTAAAAGCATTAAAAATTTACTCGAATTATGTGTTTCGAATAATCTTGGCTTCGCCGATTACCGGTGATCTCCGTGGCGCTACGATCAAACTCAGTGCCGGTCACCGGTGACCCCCATGGCATTCAACGTGTTAAAGAGAAGAGACGAAAAGGGAAAGAAACTAATTATTCGTTTCTAAGAAGGAAATTGGAAAAACGAAAGAAAAATATTAATTTCTATAATATAGATGGAACTCTCTTTCATTTTCCAAGGAGTACGGAAAGAAAACAGAAATATTTAAAAAGCCTTGTTAAGTGTAGTGAAGTTTTTGTTAATACATGCCCATTGAAATAAATGAAAACGAAAATATTCCCAATGAAATACGAAAATATTCAATTCCAAAGTTAAAATTGAATTAAATTTCAAAAAAATGTCAAAAAAATCGCAATGATCTATTTTTACACCATCTGTAAAGTATAAAATAATGGTTTAATCAACTAGTTCATAGTCTATTCCTTATACATATGTATAGAAAAAAAATCATGCAAAATTTCAAGTAATTTGAATTTGATTCAAGTGAATTTCATGTAAAAATTCAAGTAATTTGAACTAAAATATGTTGAGATAATGCATTTCGAATTTGACATTTCGAATGAAGGAAAATAACCGAAAAATTAAATTTGTGAAAAAGAACAACCAAAAGACAATTATCAATTTACTAACTAATAAAATTTTTTTTTTTTAAATCATCGTAACTTTTTTTAAAATATATATATATTATATATATATATATATATATATATATATATATATATATATATATATATATATATATATATATATATATATATATATATATATATATATATATATATATATATATATATATATATATATATATAGGAAAGAGATGTTTTTGTCAAAATTGACTTAAAAAAGGTAATTGGGTATCTTTAACATAGACACAGGAGAACATTTTGCAAAACTTTGAAGATTGAAACAAAACAGAACTGTCACCGCTTTATAATGACAAAGCAACGCAAAAAAAGCAGTGATCAGCAATAGGTAAGCGACTTTTCTCAATGACTGCGTTGTTTACTCCGTTTCTATGGTTACTCATTTCTAAATAGCGCAATCCGAAGATTCATCTTATCTTCATTCAGATAGAGAAACAAAAAGGAGTCGCACAACTTTTTTTTTCCTATTCGGAGAATCCAAATTCAAGAAAATTAACAAAAGACTTTCACTTGTTTTGAAAATATCTTTCACTTTTGTTTATTTTTCGATTGAATAAACTTAAAACAATATTATGTTTAGGAATAGATTGAAAAAGAAAAGTATAAACTGTAACTCGCGTGAATGACTTCCAACAACATAATTTTTTACAAAAATAACATTTTCAAATAATGAAATTTTTTTTAACAATTTAATTTATGTCGAAAAGGCAAAATTTTTTAATTATTAAAAAAAGAAGTTTCGTAGCTTAAGTCTTAGAAAGGAGTCATTGAATCATTGTAAATTATTGTAGAATCTTCAGAAAAACGAATAACCATGAAATCAGTAGGTGGCCATTTCATAATTGAAATTTCGCTACCTCAAAATCTATAGTTTATTATGATTATTACCTAGTGCCCCAACTTGCATATACCCGTTCCCCTTGAAAAATGACTTTTGATGAAGTCAATATCCATCGAAGCCACTTCCTGGAAAGGTTCTAAGGAGAGCGGTTTCTTTTTTATTTTGATTAGTACATGGGGAGATGACCTTTCATTTGATTCGGTTTCAGTTGATTCCGAAACTTCTACTTTTTAGCAATTCAGAATTGGTTGAAGGTATTGAGGGAACTTGGTTGTAGATTTTCCACTGCAATACGAAAACGTTACGCAGAAAAAAAATTGGTAAAATTACTGAACTGAATGGCAATAACATTTCTGGTAATAAAAAAAAACAATTCTGGTAATAAAAACTAAAATATACTGTATTTATATCATTCATTTCATAATTTTGCATTTATTTGGTGACAGTTTACCAGGAATTTTGGTTTTCATAAATATAGCTCTTATTATCACTTAAGTAGTAAAAAATACAAGACAGAAAAGAAAATTTAGCCGGATAAATGGTTTTTATGCAATGCTCTGAGGTATCGTGAAAAAATTATCAAAATTTACCTCACCTAATTTTATCACATATTATAAGGCCTTATTCTATTGCTAATTTTAACAAAGCGCTTTAGCAAAAATTACTGAACTTTTTATTGTTCCCATAGAACCAGAAACACGATAAACTTACAGATTTCTAAGCAATCAAAAGGGTGCTGCAACGAGTGATTTTAATAAACCCTAATTTAATAAAACAAGGATATTTGCAATAAAAATTTTAGTAATCGTGTAAGTTTCAATTTTTTAAAAATTTTCTCTGTAATGAAATTTTCTCCATTCTAAGGGTCACTATTGTTGTGTTTATAATAAGATAAAACTTTGGAGAAAAAAATTAAATTTCAAATTTTTGAATTTAAAAAAAAGAGAGATTCAGATTAAAGAGAAGAGAGGAAAAGAGAAAGAAACGAATTACTCGTTTTTAAGAGGGAAATTCGAAAAACGAAAGAAAAATATTCATTTCTACAATATAGGTGGAACTCTCTTTCATTTTCCAAGGAGCACGGAAAGAAAACAAAAATATTTAAAACACCTTGTAAAGTGTAGTGACGTTTCTGTTGAGACATGCACAGTGAAACACGAAAATATTCAATTCCAAAATTAAATTAAAATCTTCATTTAAATACCTTAAATTGTTTAGCAAAACGCTTTTAAATTATAACTCAGAAGGATTTCGATTTAATACGATGAGTATTTAACTTGAACTAAATTACCTAATGACATTTTAAATTGCGATAAATTATGCTTACTTTGCATATTTTATATGAAATAAATCGATTTACAATTTCAGAGTCTCAAAAATTACATGCATTTTTATCGTTCATAACATTCCATTCATTTAATTATACTTTTAATGCTTCATCCCGTATTCATACCATCGTTAATTCAATTGACTTATAAGTTCCTTAATTTTTTTTAACTGATTTTAATTTATACTTTTATTTCAATTCGCTTGCACACTAATTCTTTAATGAATTTTTATCATTCACAATTCAATGCATTTCTACTTTCATTTGTTCAATACATTTGTATTGTCATTTATTTGTTCATTTTCTCAACCTATTTCAATCTTCTATGGATTATGTTCTTACTATAAATTGAGTCAGTAGGTTCACCGGAAAACTATAGACGGAGTAAAATTTAATATACAAATGAAACAATAAAGTAAGTCGAAGTAAAATTAGAAAATTAATTGAATAATATTTCTAAATTAATTTGATTATATTTCAGTCCACGTTCCAATTAATAATAAATGTACAAAAATTTTATTAGTGTACCATATTATGAATTTGTTAACCTTTTAAGGTAGATTAAAACTTCTCCCCCCCCCCCTATTTTTGACAATAACATGAATCACTAAATTTGTAATAGTTTTTGCCTTTTAAACTAAACCGCATTTATTTAACAACTTCAAATTTTGTAAAATATTAAAATAAATAGATAAGATAATGAAAAAAATAGATAATGAAGTAAATGATAGATGATGAAGTAAAGATTTTCTTAAAATTATTTCCAAATTTGTGCCAAAATCGGTTATAGATTTTATATTTTCAACCATAAGTCAAAATAATGAATGGACTAAATAAAGATTTAGTGATTCGGTTAAATTTTTAAAACTACTCCCCCTTATTTTAGACAATAATATAAACCACTAAAACTGTAGTAGTTTATATATTTTAAACTATATCGCTTTTATAAAACTATTAAATTTTGAAAAATAGAAAAATAAACGGATCGCTTCGTGACCACAAATCTTGCGGCTCTCTTAGTTGAATTTCTGGTCAAATTTTTCTGGCCCGAAAAGAGTAAAAAGTAATGACAAAAGCATTTTATATCATTGAGCATAAAGCATTGCTTTTTTTAAGTTCAAAATTTTAAAATGTGTCCTCTTATTAATTGTAAAAATTTTTAGAAAAATTTTTTAAACTCAATTTTGTAAAATAGGGAGAAAAAAAACTGACGCATAAAAGTGTACATACCTGACAAGGTACTGAAGTAAAGCTTTTCTTGATGTCATTTCCAAGTTCGTGCCCGAATCGGGAACTATAGATTTTTTATTTTCAGCCATAATTTCAAAATAATAATTGAACTAAAAAAAGATTTAGTGACACAGTTAATTTTTTACTGGAATTCGTTCTTCGGTTGTTGATAATCAGTCACTTAAGAGTAGAACAAAAACCGTACTTCTTCTAAAAATAGTTTGAGACAGTGAGAAAAATAAGACGAAGCCAATTTCAAAATGTATAACAGGAGTGAGCCAAACAATGATAAAAGCTCAAATAAGAAATTTCACTTCCGATCATTCTGTTATAGTAACTAGTAATGAATTCGAATACTCCACGCTGTGGGATTTTATTAGGGAAACTAGAAGAGCAACTGCGGACGCAATGGCCAATGGCGTAGTCTCATTCTGAGCCGGCTGAATGGATATCAGCGAATGAGAATTCAAGGTTTTCAAAACAAGACTCACATGTTTTTCAAACTGAAGTAATGATAATAAAAGAGACCGCATGAAATTTTAGAAATGAATGTGTTGATAGTTATTTAAAAAATTGTTTGAAATATACTTAATTGTTTTTTGAATTTTCTTAGTTTTTGTTGGTAATTAACTTACTATGATTTATTAAAGTATACTGCTCGCATTTTCACAATACATTTTAGTTCATTGCACGCACGCAACAATATGCACTTTCATACATATTTTTTATTGAGTTTCAGATAAGAATAATAGAAATTTGCAGGTAAATTTTATCATTAAGTGAGTGTTTAGAAATGATAGCAAATTAAAAACGTGGTTTTTCTCATCTTCAGAGAAATAAATGAATAATAATTTTCTCAAATACATAAAAACTAAGCTGGCAAATAATAATGTTGAACTCCTAGCAATAATTCTTGCTAAAAATCTAATATTTAATTTTTTACGCACAGCAACATTAACATAGAAGAAATAAAATAAAATAAGAAATGTTTTGAAATTTTTATTTGCATTAATATAGAAACTATAAATCGTCATATTTTCAGGACATATGCAGAAGAAGCTATCAAAATTCAAGTTTTTATTTATTACAAGAGACTGCATAAAACGTCATAAATGAAAAACATGGTAAATAATTATTAACAGATCAATGTTGTATACATACAGAGATCCAGCAAGCTGATTAGCAAACGCACGAGCTAATATAAGAAAAGCAATACGACTATATTAATCTTAATCTAACGCTTAATATTACAACAAACGCATGAAGTCATTAAAATTTTTGAACGAGGTTAATTGTTAAAAAATGAATTCTTGTGAATTACCATGTAGAAATGCTGGTTTAATAGAGTTTAATGATACAAGAGCCGGAAGCGACTTCACTGTGCTAATCACAAATGTTATTTAATACTCAACTTAGAAGAATCGAACAACACTTTTTAGAAGAAGCTACTAAATGAAATATATACTTACGTTAAATTTTATACTGGCTGTTAAATTCAAAAGTACTTAAATTGGTAAGGAATTGTTTATTGAACTTACAAGGAAGAAGCCAAACGAAATAACGTTTTCGATAGGGAGAAATGTAAGTCTGTATAAAACAAATGCTGGGACCAAATTGTACATTGCATGCGTTTGAATATGAATTGTTAATAAATAAATTTTTAGGCACACTTGAAAAATCTATATTACATAGGCAATTGCCATTTAGAAATACCATAAATGACAAAGTGGCTATTAACTTGGCTCTTTTTGTTTTAATATTTCCTTTTTCCAAAGAATGGCATTAGAGAAGAATTAAAAATCAGTCTAAAAACAATTTGAATCAGTGATCCTTTAATGTATAATTGTTTCACGTGTTCTAGACTTGTTGGAGATATTTTACTCAGAGAAAAGCTCAGCATAATACATTTTAGGCTCGAAGTAAAGTTAGAAAGTGAATTGAAGCGAAAATTTAAATTATTTTTAGACTAGCTTAATGAGAATAGCTTAGGTTCATATAAGTGAGAGTAACGTTTTTAAAATTTGGATACAACAAATTCTCTGAGAGAAACTTATTCAAGTGATGAATCATACTTGGTGTCTAATTAGTAACAAAAATTTACAACATGAAATTTAAAAAATTCTGCATGTCACACATATTTCGCTACCAGAATTATTTTTTTTAAAAAATGTACAGCGTGCAAAATTAAAAACGATATTTTAAGCTACAAAATCACACACAAAAACGCACTTACTCTGAATAAGCATACCTTTCTTTCTACGGATTTGGATATTTGACCCCAAAAATATAGGGGGAAGCAGCAATCTGAGAAATATGCTCGAGACAGTTTGGTCAGGAAAAAGTGGTATTTCGAAAATTCAATTTCTCAGGAACTATTCGACTGATTTTGTTCAAACTTTGCCATTTAAAATTATATTCTTTAAAATAATGCAAAAAATTGTATACCTTTCAATTCAGAGTTTATTCGACTATTATTATATAAAATAATAAATACCTACTAAAAACTATTGCTTGTATGGAATTATCTTTGGATAAATGAATTTTATTATTGTGTGCAAAAAATTTTCCGTTTACTTAAAAATTTCACGAGATATGGCGAAATACGCAAAAAGTAAAATTAACATTAAGGGATCTGAACTTTGAATCGCTCTCCTGACAAAACTAATAGGATCATATTTCCCGAGATTGGGGCTATATTTCAGGAGTCAGAAATCCAAATCAGCCAAAAAAAAAGTACGTTTATAGAAAGTTTGTTTTTATGTCTGATTTCGTAATATAAAATATAGTCTGTGTAAGTCACTTTACCATACAGTATATTAAAATCTTTATGCTTTATTTTACTCTTCCCCATTGATAGTGAAAATAAATAACACCAGAAATATGATATTATGAGCGTTTGCTTTTCTAAAAAGATTTTTAAACAATAGAAAACTACCTGCCGTAATAATCTTTAAACGTATAATAAAAATGTAATTTTAATAAGCCTGTTCTTAAATTAATATACTCTGTTTCCTCATACTATTGTATTGAATAAAGTTCAAAGACATTTTAATGTATTTTTATAGGATTATTTAAGATTGCATTTTCTAATAATAGTTCATTTTTACTGTAAATTTATTATTAGTCGTGATGGAATACACATTAAAATTTACTTTAAAGACTTAAATATTACTTAGATTGTAAATCAAACTATGACATAACTTATAAATTAACTATGACATAATCGTATAAATTAATGCTATAAAAGGTTATTTAAAAATATGTAATATTTTACTAAAAGCATAAAAATAAAAAAAGGAAAGGAAAAGTCTTCTTTCGATTGTCAAATAAAAAAATAGTCGTTTATTGTAAGCCATATATGAATTATGATCAGATAAAAAACATTTCATTCATACTATGTAGAAATAGCAGTACCATAAGTTAATCAAAATTAAAATGCTTTTGAAATCTAGTCAGGTAAATTTCTGAAATGATAAAAATACATGAAATACATAATAATAATACAAAGCCTTTGCCAAGAGAAACTAATAATATTGATAACAAGAGAAAATTAGAATTAATTTTAAAAAACTTTTAAATAAATTTTTCTGAAAAAAATTAATTTTATATTAATATCTATGCTTGATTTCTTAAAATAAAAACTTCAAGAAAAAAAGAAAGAAGGAAATTAAAAGATGAGAAAATCACTGGTGACTCTATATAACAACCGCATTACATAATATTTATATTGTTGTTTTTTAAAATTTGCTTTTAAATTTTTCGAATCAGTGGATGGATTAATATCTGTTCGAATGGATTTAAATAATTTAAAATCTTAATGTAGCATTTGAAAGAAATGTGAGAAATCAAACACTAAAATTCGGGAAAATGTCAATTACAATGAAACAAAATATACAAAAGCGTTACAAATTGAAAATTACTTTTACAAGTCACTTAAATGTATAAAAAATTTAAGGAATATGAAGATCGTTCAGTAAGAAATGAATATTATATTATATATTATATTATATTATATTATATTATATTATATTATATTATATTATATTATATTATATTATATTATATTATATTATATTATATTATATTATATTATATTATATTATATTATATTATATTATATTATATTATATTATATTATATTATATTATATTATATTATATTATATTATATTATATTATATTATATTATATTATATTATATTATATTATATTATATTATATTATATTATATTATATTATATTATATTATATATATATATATATATATACACAGTTGTTATCTGCATCTAATAAATTCGCATTCGACAATTAAACAAGTAATTAAAATTTAGAAAACTAATAAAAAATTCATAACGTCAATTAGTTTACATTATGAGTGAGCTACTTTTGAGTACATTGAAATGCAAATTTGCTTCTTAAACTATGGGTCATGAATTCAAGTTATGTGGATGATTTCTTAAAGTAGGGAAAACAAATATTTAAGAAAATAACTTTAAAAAGAAAAACATTAACAGTTATGCAATTTCAACTACTGGAATTTCTGTTTTCTTCACTAAGTAGAGCTTAAAATTTCTCTTTTGACTAAAATTTTCCGTTTCCAAACAAAATTTTTATTTTCTTCTCTACCGATTACATTCGTAAAGATGATTATATATTGGTTAAAATCTTGGATAAAGAAAGTCGTCCTGACAGCTCAGCTCAGTCGCAAAAGCATCTCTGTTTTTACCCGAAAATTAGCTTTGAAGTCCCTGTTTTCGGTAATTTCTCTAGTTTAACATAGTACGCATGCAATGTTGAAAGAAAGAAAAGACAAAACAAAATATTCAGTGGTAACATTTTGTTTCCTTTAATTGATTGCTACCCTGTGATAATTTAAAAAATACTATTATTTAACAAGCTTTATTTTTTTTTTCAAAATTAAATGACATAATAAACCGAAATTAGTTAAAAATGAATCATAATTCATATAGTTTTGTAAATTTTTTAGACAGTACACAAATACTGAATATTTAAATAAGGTGGAAAGGTAACTGCTTTTAAAAGGGAGAAATTAAAGCAATTTAAAGAAACATTCAGAGTGGAATAAATCCATTTTTTCATGTATTGAGAAATTGAGGGTTAGTGTTAAATTAAATTTAAAAATTTTGGCAAGGGTACATTAATTTTGGAGATGATTAACTATACAATATGCTTGAACTTTAAAATGCAAAAATTATTATAAAATTTGTAAAAAAAGTAATAAATTAAATTTTTTTTTAGCTCCAACTGAACTTTTTCCACTTTCAATAATAACATCTTATACGAAATAAAAGCCAGAGTAAAGTTAAGTCATTTTTATACACATTGGCTTTACTGAAATGTATTTTTTATATAATGTAAATACACAAATACAAATTCTAACAAATTTTATTAATATTTTATGCAAATACATGAATAATTAATTTTATTAATAATCACAATTCAGGGTGAATCGGTGGCATGTTAGGTATTACTATGCTGTTCTTCTCTCTTGATATAGGTGTGCACAGTGGCAACATAGGAGGCATGTTGTGATTATTTAATTTGTTCTTTTTTAATCATCTACTTTGATAATGTATTATTTAAATGATACGCACGCAGTTGATAGTTATAGGAAACACAAGTCAAACAGAATCAGGTATTTTACTTCAAAATATGAATTGGCAAAATATAAATTGACGAAATATGAATTGAAATGCTCACATTGGCGCTTATTCTCAGAAAGTATCACCTACCGAGCGGTTATGTTTAAGGCGTACAGTAATTTGAGAAAGCCAATAGAAAATTGCTTTAACATTGGTTATTAAAAACATACTAATCCATTTTCAAAAAAAAATTTTTTGCGATCAAATTTTTTAGCTAAAATTCATCTGATTATTTTAACCAATTGAGTTTGATTATTGTAAGATATATTATATAAAAAAAGGATGTCTATATACACCTGGTATTGCTATAAACTAATTTTTTTCTTCCAAAAATGAACTTATTCTACTTTCAAAATTAATGGCTTATTTGGTGATTCTAACTGTGACCACCTAGTTGGTATAGGGAGAAGAGCCTTCCATGGCCGGAATCATTGCTCGATTTCTATTAGTAAAGGCTGATAAGATTGCACTTCATCTGATTTGGTATTCATTTTGGTCAAATTAGCAATACATTATGGCTTATAATATGTGATAGAATTTGGTAAAACTTGGTACTTTAGAGTATAGCATAAAAAAATATTTATTCGGTTAAATTTATCTTCAGTTTTGCATTTTTTATTAAATGTGTAGTAATAAGAACTATAATTTTGAAAACCAGAATTTCCGGTAAACTAATACCGTATGAACGGAGGAATTACCTCATGAATGTTTTAAATACCATATTTTACATTTTATTTTATAACTGTCGTTGAGCAGCCGACCCCATTCTGAGTTAACGACTTCTACTCCGTAGCCTTGTCATTTTGAGTTTATTGCAGAAGACAAGGGAACTCCTGGATCAAGTACTGGGAGAAATTTGCCTCCATGGAGGACTTTCTGATGGAACTAATCAGCACTTGCGTTACATGGCGAGGAAGACCACGAGAACCTCCCACGGTTAGCCTGACGACAAGGGGACTCTAACCCATGATCCGTCTACCACTGAGGATCCGTCAGCGCTGTGGTCGGTACGAGCCGGGTGCGGAGTTTGTATCGACCAGCCATCGCTGGGATTCGAACACGGTTCACCTCATTGTAAGGCGAACGCTCTATTCCCTGAGTCACTACGGCTCTTTAAACACAGTATGATTTTATTTTATTAATCGGAATTTTTTTTTCTCCAGAAATGTCATTACCATACAGTATGGTAAATTTTTCAGAATTGTTTTCGCCGAGTAAAAATAACAATTCACTATTTGTACTGAAAAAAAGTATTTGCTTTGTTGTTTCCAAATGTATACGTTTTCAATTGAGTTACATTTCATCTCATCAAAATATGAAAATCAGTGATATATTTTTCATCAAGACATATTATTTTGTAAATGATTTCATATTTAAAAAGTCCCCGCAGTGGACTGATCGTTAAGACACGGTTCCCAGCAGATCACCGAAGTCAAGCATCACTGGCTACGGTCAGTGTGCGGGTGGGTGACCACTTGGATCAGCCTGCGTAGGGACCGATGGTACGCGGTATTGGTCCTCTTTAAACTGTTCTACCGCAAAGTACTCGACTTCGCGCTCAGGTCGTCGGGCTACCGAAGCGGGGGTGCCATCCCCTCTGCAGAGGATCAAAATTGTGATGGCATGTCTTCGGATCATCCTCGGGGATGTTTCCCAGACCGTCGCCAATAGCCATTGTGCAGCCCTAGTGCGACGTAAATGAACAACAACAACATCATATTTAAAAAATGATTGTCGCTGATTAAATAGGTCGTCTTCACGAATCATTAAGACTTCAAGCTAGTACGAAAAATCCGAATCGGTTATTCAGGATACTTTATTTATGATTATTGGGAATTTAGCAACATAAATGGTGGAAATTTGAATTATCGACATACGGTGACAATTTGAATCATTCTATCGTGGAAATTTCTTGAATGCAATTATTCTTTACTACTTAAGGGAATATGATTGATTCAATTTAATACTTTATTGAGGGTGCAGCAAATTTTCACGTATAGTTCAGTCAGTTACGGAAAAACTACATTATTTTTGTAGTTTACTACAAATACTTTATTTAAAATGTAATAACTAAAAACTACTTTAAGGAGACGAACTTATATTAAACGTTAGGGAACAATTAACAAATATTTATTCACGTTTACATGAGCCAGTTTGTTATTCCAAAACATTTTTTATTTCGAATTTGTTCATTTGATCTTTAACTTTTTCTGCCTTTCTCGACAGCGATTATTTAGTTTAAGAAATGCGAAATTATTAAAGCCTTAAAAATTTTTAATTGTTTAATACTCTTATTTCCTCTAAAAAATTAAGTACATCCAAAAATACGTGCCTTTCCTCTTAAATAACTTAAATTTTTCACGAGTGTACAACATTCACATGTGAAAGTGTGACCAAAGGGATTAATTATCTATTTTTCGTAATGGCTAGTTTAAGTATTAGTTATACATGATTCTAAATATGTAATACCCGTTAACGCTCAGCTGCAGCCACAGGGTGATTTTCATTGCAGGCATTGGCGGACCCTCGAAAATTTACACCAATCAAATTCAAAAAATTAGTTCTGTTAGAGCAGTGTTTCTTTACTAAACTATTCTTAAAAGTAGTTTGCGAGAATCGCTACAAACTACTGTTTTTTGGTATCGCACTACTCACTAAACTACTTTTAAAAAAAAACTAGCTCTCTGTGCTACAAACTACGAAAAAAGTAACGACTACAGTAGCTTTACTACTGGCAGTGTGCTTCTTCCTAGCAGAGGTTTTTGAAAGGGTACATCACTCATTTTTGATAAAATCATCGAGGGTACTTAGATAAGTAACTCCAGAAAAGATCATTTTGAAGTATTCTTGAATGTTTTAGATCTAAAATACAAGCTTGATTCTTGAGAAACGCGAGTTTCCAAACTTAGACAAGAACATGAAACTAAATACTAGTGAAAATCAAAACGTTTTTCAAAAAAGAAAAAAAAACAGTTCCTCATGCATTCAAAATAAATCTAAAAGCAACTGATAGGTTTTCCGAAATAAGATGGATATGTTTCCGAACTATCAGAAACCTAAGCTGATTCTATTTTTGATTTTTTTAGATTTTTAAATACAGTTTCGAAACATGATATTTTAATACACATCGTAAAAAATTCGAAAAGAATAACAGTAGCACAGATCGCAAGGTTAAAAACTCATTGCGCAAAGGCCATTTAGTTTTAATAGACACTTTGAAATATAACATTATTTAAAAAACCACATTTAAGTGTCGCAAATTTATAAACGGTCAGTATAAATTACGCTATTTCGAAATCAAAAGAAGTATTTCTAGCCAATGAAAATGTAAGGAACACGAAGATATTGATGGGATTCTCCCTTAATGCAATCAATTTGTTTACGATATTTCAATCTTGTGACATTAAGCAACACCAGACACCAGATTTGATTTATCTGAAGAGACTTAGCGAACGTCATTTTTTACGTCACATGTAAATTTCTAACGTGTTTGCTTTTTTTAGTACTTGCTTCTTTTAGTCCATTATCTACCTTAATTGATAAACGAAGAATTAAATTAGAAACAAAAAGAATACATTATGTCCGCCCTTCTAAAAAATTTGATTATTCGTGCAAAAATAGCGTTTTACATAAAGTTACAGATAAAATGAAGGTTTTTAAAATTAAATTTAGGTGATTTTGAAGTAAGGAGTGAAGAAAAAACAAATTAAAACTGCTGTACAAATTGAAAAATGTTACACTCTGTGTAACTTTTGAACCAATGATTGGATTTTCACATTCACGATGCAGACTCACAGCTAAAGAGGGCACAATCTGGGAGAAGAAACTTTTCATAACAAATTCTGTTTGACTTTCATTGGCAATTACAAATTTAAAGTTAAAAGAAAGGTGAAATCTGGCAAATCTTGAAGAAATAGTTAAGTTTCAATTGCTAAAAGAATATTTTTAAAATATCAAAATAAAAACAATTTATGGAAGAATTATTTTCAACTGCGTAATCCTTCATAATCGTGCCATAATTTGTTTACATTTTAAAATTTTGAATAAACATTTGAAACTTCACGATTTACTGCGGGTTTCCTGAACTCATTTTTTCTAATATTTAAATATAAAATTACTTATGAAAGTTAAAAAAAAATTGTCGTGAAGGGCTTCTCCTGACTTATAGCGTCCTCTAATTTTGCTAAGTTAGGAAGGAGAAGGAAATGTGCTATCTGAAAGATGCAGCTCCTCTAGTTTTCTCTGGATTGGAAACAATGAGTTTAGGTCATTTAAGTTATTTTTACTTTATTGCTCCCTCTTTCTCATAATATTAGTAGGAGAAAATATCATTATTGGTTCAAAAGTTAGTCTGGATGTAAAATTTTTCAACCAGAGCACAACGCATTCAAATTTCATAACGCACCATACAAAATGTACTTAGCACAATGTATCACATAAAATATGCATAGTTCAAAATCTTTTTTTTTCTCCCCAGAACTCAAATATGCATCTCTTTTGACTTTTTCCACTTTTTGACTTTTTTTTGGTGAGTTCACGCGTGCTTTTCACCATAGGAAGCAAATGATTCCATATAAAAAATTCTCTTTAAAAATCTGGTGATGTTACAGGCCAATTTTGACAATTAATGAAAGGCAAATGTTATTTTTACATTATCTGTTGCTGTTGTCATTATGGAAGCATCCTGTTAATAATGCCTCCGAAAAAAGCTGTTAATATAATAAATAACAATTTTAAGCTCAGAAAAAAAGCTCGATAAAACGAAGTTAAGGGAATTTTTTAAAAAAATAATAATAAACTATTTTGAATAAACGCCTTATTTGTTTTATGTATTTTATTGACTTCAAATCAAAAACAAAAAAACGCAAATATTGTTATTGTTAATACCCTAGCAACAAAACAACGTGAGCCCTCACCGAACCAATATTCACGAATCTTGGCTCAATAAGGTCTTGGCCTTATCAAGACTAGAGTTATCCGACAAATAAATATTTTGCTTTATGCTTTTAAATCTGTTTTGACTCCGAATAATTCGTAGTCCTTTATCCTCATCTAAAGACCAGTACATATCTATCTGAGGAAGTGTATGATATCCAGAAAGAATTAGTATACAGAATAAATATACTGCTGGAAATCAGAAAGAATCCAGAAAGTACTAGTACAGAAATAATTAGCATTACTAGTAGTAATCTATTAAGTAAATTTCAAAGAAATCACTCTAAATTTTCAATTAAACTCTGAAACCTTTCATAATAAGTGGGTTTTCAAGTCTTGCCTATTTCTCAAGCATTCAGCCAATGGTGCATTAAAATTCAATTAAATTTTTTTTTTATGATATTTTTTTTTAAACTTTATTTTCAGAACTTGCAACTTTAACCCATTATAAAAACATATACTAGATCTCAAGTGGAATTATTATACAGTTTCAAAAAATGGTCTTTTTCAATAACTGTTTGAAGCTAAAAAAAACTAGCGTGTTTTGAAAATTTCTCAACAGAAATTATTTACTCCAATAGAATTACTAATATTTAATAGATGTCTTCAGAACCCTTAAAAACAGCAGAAAAATAGAATTAGTAAAAAATATTCGCCACAAAGTCAACAAAAAAGTTTTTTTTTTTTTTTAAATGGTCCGTTTACGCACTTTTGATCAAAAATCGGTTATTGTAATGCTTCATAGCCGTTCCCTTCTCATAAGTATTATTTAAAACTTTCACCATTTCTAGCTTAAGACAAGGATACTAATAACCATAATGAACAAGGAAGTTTAATTTCAAATTTTGCTTCATGAATACTTTTCTTCTCTAAACATGATATTAAAATTTTTGATAACATTCATCACTGTCTGTCATCAAAATTTAAATAAAGTATAAACATCAATCTATATTTTTTAACTTGAGTTCTAAATAGTGAAGGTTAAGTAAGTATAAACAGAACACGATATCTGTGAGGTTTGGAGTAGACAATATCAGTCTTACAATAAAACCAATAATCCAGTAGGTATCATAGTTTAATTATTACATTACACGTGTAATAAAGACAATTAATCAAAAGGAAAAAAAATTATCCACCTTCATTTGCAAACCGAACTAAATCAATGTAGCCAATTATATTTTTTTCCAGTTTTGATCCCATATTATTGTTTAAAGTTTGGCGTTTTTCCATATACAAATATTCAAAGCACGTTTTACAAAAGATTAAAATCTCCAAATTAAAATATTTATTGTGATTAACATAATGGATATCAAGAACAATTTATTTGTTTAAAATTGAACAAACACTAACTTACTAGTTTTTTCTTCCCCCCTCCCCCTCCCCACTATCTTAAATAACGTGGGAAAGTCAGTATCTTCCATAGCCACAGCTATGCCCACTGTCTCATTAGATATTTTACGATGTTTATTTAAAAATTTAGAAAGAAAAAAATATCAGAGAGTACTCCGCCTTTTACAGTAGGAAGATCGTATCAACACTGTCTTCTAATTGGAGAAGCTTTTTTCTGAAGACGGCAGTATTAATGGCATTAATAATTTTAAACTGTTGAAAAGTGAACATTTGAAGAAAAAAAATGCGGAATAAGTTAAGAGGACTATACCGTGGGAAAAACTTATCATGAAAAATTCTATTTTACGTTCTTCGGTATTTAAAAATTTAAAATATAGAAAAAATTAGTTCAGATGAACCCAGAGTAAAACATGTAGTTTGAAATGTCTAAAATGTTTTATTTTCCTCTAAATATCAAAATGCAAGCAAATCATCGTCAGGATTAATTTCCTAGAGCTATCCTGCCATATTTTGCTTTAATGTAACTAATATACAGTTCACATTATATCTTTTGTCATTTAAAATTAGCACGTAGTTGGGAATAAGATCTAAATCTTCAGTTAGTGGCCAGTGGTCAGTTGACTCAAATAATTTACTAGCCACTTTTCCTCAAACCTAATGAGTCTGTGACTGATGTCGATAAGTCCTTTTCATTTAAAAGCCACTTTTTGCAAAATATTTTTCGTTTGGATTAATTATATTTTTAAGAAAAAATGATATTGGAAATAATCTATGGTTATAGAAAGTTAATTCATCAATAAAAGTAATATGAATATGTGACAAAATTTTGTTAAACGTTCTGACTTTCAAGAACAAAATTTAAAAATATTTGCTGAGGCAAAATAAATTTAATTACGACTTTGAAATCTGTGAATTGTTAAAGAATTCTCCTTCCGCATGAATCTTCTTATCATAAATTGATGGAATCTTAAAGATCAAAATTTTGAATGGAGACATGTTTAATGTTTTTTTGAATGAGAACATGTTTAAAGGTTTTAATGAAAATTCATATTTCTAGAATCTGCATTGATGTACTTTTATCATTAAATGATTTTCAGAAGAAAAAAAAAAACTGGAAAAAGTGACCGGTGGTTTTAAGAAGCTACTTTTTTTATTGATTCACCACGCAGAGAGTGACGATTGGTTATTTTCAAGTCTATTGAGAAGGACACACATATTTGCATTCTTTACAATGAATTTGAAGTATCAGACTTTTTTGAAATTCAATGTCTCAGGAACTATTAGACCGATTTTGCTCAAATTTTGTTTTTTTTGCCATCTAAAATTACATTCCTTAAAATGATTCAATAAATTATATAACTTTCAATTCAAAATTTTTCGACCATTAATAAATAAAATAATAAATAATATTTATTAGAAGTTATAATTTGCATGGAATTATCTCTCGGTAAACGAATTTTATAATTGTGCGCAAAAATATTTCAATTCCCTTAAAAAGTTCTCGAGATACAGTGAATTACGCAAAAAGTAAAATTAACATTAAGCGGAGCAAAAAGTAAAATTAACAATTCTCTCCTGACCAAACAATTGAGATCATATTTTCCAGATTGCGGCTACCCCCCATATTTTGGGGGTCAAAAATCCCAATCCGTAGTAAAAAAGATATGTTTATTCAGAGAAATTACGTTTTTGCGTCTGATTTCATATCTAAAAATAACGTCTGCACTTATTAATTAGAATATTTGAGATCACCCCCCCCCCCCCCCCCACGAACCATTAAGTTTGTGTCCTCCAAGAACGTGAAAATCCGATCATTAGATCAAAAGTTATTCAAGGTGGTCCGTTTTTTTTTCTTTTCTTTTCTTTCTTTTTTTTTTTTTTTTTTGACCCGCCATTCCATTAAACAATTTAAAAGAATTTGAGATTTAAAAAAATGATTATTCAAAAGCCGGATATTTGAATTTTTAAGCTTGTGAAATCACATGAGTCATCAAATGAAATAGCATATTTCGAGAAAGTAAATTAAAATCATAGTAATTTGGCAGGTAAAAGATATGCTTGACATTGAATTTTTATACATTATTTGTCACTTTTAAATAATAAACTCCACCCACATTCTACATTGTTCTAGAAATAAACCATATCAAACCTTCACTTGTAAAAAAGTTCCTGCTTTTAACCTTCACCCCCATCCAATGGATTGGGAACTAACAAACAGAAGTAACTGATAAGGATAACATGAATACTAGGTTTTGTCAAGGATTCATACTTTTTATTCTTTCATTATTAGTTTAAATTTAGGATGTTACTTCGAAAAAAAAATCATTGGTGGTTCTTTCAACTCTTAATTGTTCCTTATAATAATTATATGCCATAGAGAAATTTACGCTATCCTCAAACTTCTCTGTTGATACAAAAAAAAAAATTTAAAAAATCCGCCATTTTGACAAAAGCGCAAAACGAAGGAAAACTCTTATAGCCTGTCTAAGAACAGCGCGAAAATCAACTTGTTTTTCTGCGTAAATGACTTGGTATTTTTTATTATAGACATACGCGTTTTAAGAAATGGAAATAACTCGAAATGCGCGTTTAGCAAAATCTATTACTCGAAAAGAAATGAGCGTTTAAGAAAATGACATAGCCTGACTTACGCGTTTAAAAAATGAGCGTAGCTTGAAATGTGTGTTTAAAGATTTTAAATAGCTCAAATTGAACAAAAAAGATATTTTACTTTATAACCAACGTTTACCAGTCGAGCAAATTTTAATTCTAAGATTATACTTGTTTGACAACGTAGCGCCTTGTAAATCTGAACCCAACCCAGAAGATAAGGTAACTCCTGGATAAAGCATTTGAGCAAACCAGCCATCGGGGAGGGGGGGGGGGACTAAGAAGCATTAGCGTTACATGGAAAGGGAAAAGAATCAGGAAAATCTGTCACGGTTAGTCCGATCGCAAGTGGATTCTAACCCATGATCCGTCTCCCACTGAGGATATTTTACTTGAGCTCTGTAGTCAGTACAAGTTGGGAGCAGAATTCGTATCAAACACTATAGATATATGACGCATTATCTAGATATAGTTTTGACATTATTCTACATAATTCAATTAACCTCATGTATGTATTAGCATTAATCAACATATAAAGTAAGAAAAAACATTAATTAAAATAAGTGCTTTAGAGTTATCTAGATTTAAATTTTTCCAGAGATATATTCATAGACTCAAAATAATTTTTAAAAAAGCAGAAATAATCATTGGAAAGATGTTTGAGGAAGCTAAAGTGTTAGCCAACAAATACCCTAACAGAGGACTAGGAAAACATAATCATAACCAGAAGACTAGTCCGCTGATACAATCCATGCAAGATAAGATAATATTAATTTTGAGAACTTCCATTAATATAGTAATGTAACTCATTAACATTACATATAGCGTTAGTTTAATATACTAACAAGCGTATACTTTTCGAATAAACTATAATGAAACAAATAAATTTTGTTTTACAAATATTTTTCATATTTATCGAAAAAAAATTTCTAATTATTGTTGCTTAATTTGAAATAAAATAAAAGAAAAAAATCGAAAAGCAAGGTTAAAAATTTCAATGCACTTAGCAATTGTATTGTAATAGCAATTTATAGTTAATATTATTAATTTGTTTTTCAACTTATATTTGATTTTTTAAAATCATTTGATCATCTTTGCGTATTTTCTTAACACCGTAAATACCATGCAGAATTACAAAATCAAACACATAAACGTATTTTTTCCGAATAGACATATCTTTTTCTTCGACGGATTCAGATTTCGGGACCATAGAATATAAGAGGTAGCACAATCTGGGAACTATAGTAGTTTAATTAAGAAAAAGTCTTGTTTTTAAAATTTGATTTCTCAGGAACTATTTGACCGATTTTGCTATATATTTTTTTTTTTTTGCCATTTAAAATTGCATTCTTTAAAATAACGTAAAAAAACTGTATACCTTTCAATTCAAAGTTTTTTAGACTACTATTCAATAGAATAATAATAAATAATTACATACTTTATAAATAAACATTCCTTTTTATCAACGATTTATTATAATTTCTGACCCCCAAAATATAGAGGGTAATCTGTGAAATATGGTCCCTATAGTTCGGTCACGAGAGCAATCGAAAGTTTAGACTATTTAATGTTAATTTTATTTTTTACGTATTTCACCATATTTCGCGAACTTTTTAAGCAAACTGATAACTTTTTTGCACACAATAGCAAAAAATCATTTATCCAAAGGCAATTTCATGCAAAAAATAATTTTTTAATTATTATTTTTATTACTTGACTTAATAGTTGTCATAAAAATTTAGGATTGTAAAGTATTCAAGTTTTTACATTTTAACGAAAGTAATATAATGCAAAATTTGGATAAAATCGGTCGAAAAACTCCTGAGAAATCAAATTTTAAACGTACAACTTTTTCAAAATTGGATTTCTTAAGAACTATTCAAATGATTTCGTTTAAATTTTGAATTTTTCCACTTAAAATTACATTCTTAATTAAAATAATATAAAAATTTGTGTAACTCAAATTGATGTAAATTATGTCATGTGATGCAAATGGTCAAAATGATGAAATTTTGTAACAGTTATGCAATGTATACCAAAATTTTCAATGTAATAAATCAGTGTAATAAAAATTTTCTACCATTATTAAACAAAATTAACAAAAAATACTACTTTCACTATTGTGTGCAAAATTTTTCAATTCGCTTTAAAAGTTCTCGAGATATTTCGAAATTCGGAAAAAATTAATGTCAAGAGGTCCAAACATTCGATTGCTTTCTTAACCAAACTATTGGAACTATCTTACTATCTCTTAAATTTTGGGGGTCAAAAATCCAAATCTGTCTTAAGAAAAAAGAGATTATTTAAAGAAAGTACGTCTTTGTATATGCTTTCGTAACTTAAAATATTGTCTGAACTTAGTTAAACTCAGATGCGCGACAGCCCATAGAGACCCAAGGCCTACTGTGTCCATCTCAGTTTTCTTGACCTTGGGCTCCGGGGTGCAGGAGCACATGTTCCGGTCAGGTGGTCAGCCGAACGCGGAACCCCCAGTGTTTAGTTCCCAAGCATGCTTGGTACTCATTTATCGACCCACTGAAGGGATGAAAGGCTGGGTCAACCTCGCCCGGGCCGAGGAAAATATTGTCTACACGAACTAATTAGCATATTTGGGGTCCCCCATTCCAACCATAGAGTCCGAATTCGTAAAAATCCGATCATTAGTTCAAAAGTTATTAAGAGTAATTCATTTTTTGTGTGCACTGTATATGCAATGCGAAGAAGAATGAAAATTTTTACTAGCTAGTTAAAAAAAAAAAATTTCACTTGTTTTTATTACTCTAAACAAATTATTCTCCCTCTAGAAATAAAATTTTTATTTCAGACATCCTGTTAATGTTTTAATTAGTATTTTAAGGTAATTGCTTTTTAAATTTACATTTGATATTTATTCTTGATACAAAAGCAATCAAAGTATTATTTTTAAAATCTTCAAGCAAACTTCTATAAAGAAATATCTATTCAAAAAATTTTATTTTTAGGAATTAAAATTAAACATTCTATAATATAATCAAAAAATTGCAGGTCACTTAGTTTAAGTCCTGAGAAAGAAAACTGTAAGAGGAAAAATAAATAGTTACTTACGTTTATATTCAAAATTAAAAATAATAAATGAAATAATTTATTTTTGAATAATTCAACCAAAACAATGGCTTCAATTTCTTCTGGTAAAAAGCAATTTTTATTTCTTTTACAGTGATCATCTCTTAATGAAAACGCCTTATATTTAAATTACTCGTAATAGTTTTTTCCCTAAAAAACCTTAAGAGAATGACTTAATTTTATTTAATAGTATTTTGTACTTAAACATCATTTGTATACCACATTTCAGTTCAATTTAAATGACTTAAAACAAAAGCAAAAGAACTATCAGAAACAAAAACGCTTTTCTAAGTCCATAAAAACAATCGTAAATCGAGATACTTATTTTAATATTCAAAGCGTAACAACTTATCTGAATCAGGATGATCAGTATAAACTATAAAATATCCGAAGATAAAATCGAAAGCAATTCAAAAGAACTGTGTGTAACTTTCCATTTAAAATTGAAATACGAGAAGAATTCACAAAAAAAAATAATAATGATATATCATTAAATTTTGTTTTCAATGGCACTGGCAACAGCACATATCTTTCTTTTTGGTGGCTATTAACCCTTTCATAGAAAGTAAACACGTTTGTAGTTTAACAATACAAAGAACATCGAACTTTTTTTTTCTTTGAAAAAAAAATCCTCTTGATTGGCAGATAAAATTCGAAGGAAAATTAGAAATGGATGATACATATATATATTTCTCTTTAAGGCGTAAAATGAAATAAATAAATAAATGCAAACATTGAACCTTTTAAAATATTTGCCTTGAAATTAATCAATCTATGTTGATTGATTAAGGAAATAATAATTCCAAGTACAAAGCATTGTTTAAAAAACGAGTTTTTTAATAACTGAAAGACAAATTTTCTTAGTGTTTTTTTCAGTTGTATTTCTACTAAAATTTTTTAAATTAAATTCAGATACATTTTTTTTGTTTACTTCTTACTGTTTTAACTTTAACTTATGTATTATTCATCTATGGTTCAATTCTCATGATATATTCTACTTCTCATATAACGCGCTATACATGAAATATATAGTGCGTTGTATGAGAGCGCGCGCGCGCATATATATATATATATATATATATATATATATATATATATATATATATATATATATATATATATATATATATATATATATATATATATATATATATATATATATATATATATATATATATATATATATATATATATATATATATATATATATATATATATATATATATATATATATATATATATATATATATATACATATATATATATAAAGAATATATTAATATATAACTCATTATATATTCAGCTATTTACAATTTTATACGCCAAAAACTTTCTCTTCTTAACTGAATGACTCCCATGGGAGAAAAGCTTATGATGTTAATTTCTGAATGACTCCCTAGGACAGTGTTTCCCAAAGTGTGGTACGCGTACCCCCAGGGGTACGGGAACAGTTTAGCGGGGGTACGCGTTCTTATGAGAAATATCATGCAACAAACGAAAATTTCAAGAAATTTTATTTTAAAACAAAGTTAGCCATGAAAATTTACGATTACGTATTTTTCTATTGGCTATTTTTTTCAGAGTTTACAGTTAATAATTAGTAGTGTCAACAGCCAGTTGTGATTTTTAACTTTTGTGCAATTTTTTTTATAATAAAACATACATTCATTTTTTTTTATTAGGGGTACACAGCGTTACGAAAAATTTAGAAAGGGTACACAAAAGTCATAAGTTTGGGAAACACTGCCCTAGGAGAAGGGCTTATGATTCAAATTTTTAGATGTCAGGTTCCTTTTTCTTTCTTTTTTTTATTACTTTTTCTTTCAAAAAATAGCTCATAATTGATATTATGTGTTTTTTAAACTGTCTTCTCTTCTAACTGAATGACTCCCATAGGAGAAAGACTTATGATGAACAATGAAAGAACGATTTATATATTTCTTACCAGGAAGTTATCTTTTTATAACATACATATCGCTGGTTCAAAACTAAAACGACACTTTTGCACTCACTTCTCATGTTATTTGAATGTAGGTGAGTGCAGAAGTGTCGTTTTAGTTTTGAATTAGCGATATGTTCCGTACTTACATGTTATCTCAGTGGTTGGAAGTAGCGCACTACAAGTAGTGAAACTACTGTCGTCGCTACTTTTTTTTTTCCGTAGTTTGAGTGTAGTGTGAGACATTTTTAAAAAAAGTAGAGTAGTGTGATACTAAGAAACAGTAATTTGTAGCGATTCCTCGTAACTACTTTTAACGTTAGTTTAGCAAAGAAACACGTATCTAACGCAACTAATTTATCGAATTTGATGGGTACAAGTTTTCGCAAGCCCGTCTATAGATGCAATTAAAATGACCTTGTAGCTGCAGCTGAGAGTTAACAGGAATTACGTATTTCGAATCACACATCACTAATATTTAAACTAGTCACTACAAAAAATTGATAATTAATCACTTTGGTCACACTTTCACTTGTGAATGTACTCTCGTGAAACATTGATGTTTCAAAGAAAGGGAGCATATGTTTTACGCATGTAATTTCTTAGAGGAAAATAAAAGAGCATTAAACAATTAAAAAATCAAAATTTATAAAAATAGAAAAGAGTCTACGCTATATCAGGTACTCAGAATATCGCTACCTAATATTACGAATAATTTTGCCTCATACCTAAAAAATTTAAATTTGTGATATTGTAATAACTATGTAATATTCTTTGATCATGCTTGAATGATAAGGAGTGAAATAATCTGCATAAAGTTTCTCATGAAATAATATGTATAAAGTTTCTAATGAAAAAATATGATCATTTTAAAAATGGGGGCAAAAAGAATCAAATTAAAACTTTAACTCCTTAACATCCTAGCACTTTATAAGAACTATTAGCATTTTTGTCCTAAAAAACCTTTCATCGCCAAATGATAAAAATAAGTTACTAAAGTTCATAAGAAAAGCATCTTTTTATCATTGTCATTCAAATTAGAATTCCCCCGTTTCTATAATTATTTTATGTTTAAATTAGCCATTAGATTTTTTTAATTGTTCCTATTGAAACTTGTATACCCATTTGCTATAAAAAATAATAATTATTAAAACATTGAAAACTATTGTGATTATTTTTAGGCATTACCAAAAAACTTTATTGTCCACCATACCTTATGGACTCTAAATAATCTAATTAAGCAACCTATATTTTTTCCTGCTTAAGAAGACGCTATACCCGCATGAAAAACCCTTTTTAGCAAATATTCTTTCTCTATATAAGTAAATTAAAATTATAGAAAAAGTGAGTTCAGGTAACCATAAAGTTTCAAATGCTGAAAAGCATGCATATATATATATATATATATATATATATATATATATATATATATATATATATATATATATATATATATATATATATATATATATATATATATATATATATATATATATATTATTATTATTATTATTATTATTATTATTAATTTATTTTTTTTTCAAATATCAAAACGCAAATAAAGTATGGCAGGTTTACGTAGTTAGGGAGTATTCCTCCAAAAATTTGTTAGGTTTACCTAAAACTATTTTCTATGCTCTTTACATTTTAAAATACGACTGGAGGTGCCTTGAGTGTGCCAAGAAAATATTTTTCGTGGTTTAGCGTCCTTTAATACTTTACATAGTTTGTCGTAGTAGCTCTTATTTCGACAAGGAAAATAAAAGAGCCACAGTTTGAGTCCCTCACACTTGAAGCAAAACTATAATTTTAGAATATTTATGCCATCTTGCCGTGAAGAATTATCAGGGCTTTAGATAACTTACATACTTTAAAAGCTTTCAAACTTTTTTTCAAAAATCACCAATTTAGCGACATTTTTACACCTTAATGAAAATTATGAAAATCAATGCCTGATTCTCATTTTTTGAAAATTATTATGAGCCCAGATAATGCAGCATTGAAGTCAGTTTTTGAATATTAAAAAGTTAGACCACAAACGCTTTTCATTTCCTTAAAACTGTGATTTTTTTCCATATCAACGTTTTGCGCCATTTTCAGAATAACCTAGAGGGCGCTGGTTTAAGATAAGTTAAACTTATCCTAAAAGTCATGAGTAACTGTTTCAAACATACAGTAGTTATAAAAGTAATATATTATTAACAAAAAGGGATAATTTCATGCGACGGCAGAATGTTCGAAAAAAAGCCCTAATCATTACGGTAATAAAGAAATTGTATCTACAATAAGTAATATACGTGGCTTCCTTCATTTTGTCATAATATGTACTTAAATTATGGTAACATATTTGGCCATTATTATTTAAGCTGACTTCTTATACGGAAACAGTCTACAATTTTAAAATCTTAAGAATCCATTATTGTTTCTAGAGCAATTTTTTGATTCATTGATTGTAAAGGACGAACTAATGCAGTTTTAAAACTCATGTGTTCAATAATTTAAACTACAAAATTCGTCGAAAAATAAATATTTGCTTTCCAAAAAAGTGTCATTTAAAAAAATATATTAATGCAAAGTCAGTAAAGATTTAGTAACTCAATTTTACTTTCAAAACGAAATAGCGTAATATTATAATACTACACAATGTGCCAAATATTCAATGAAAACCACCAGCAATAGAACAATAATACGATATAAGTTTTGTATTATGTGTTTCAGTCATAAAAATATTAAGTGCTTCCAAACAAGGAAACAGTGAGGGACTTTCATATTTGAGTAATTACATTTTAGAAAAATAGTAATTAATGTATTACTGCACCTTACAGGGTATCACGGTATAAAACTGACTGCAATTAACAGCACAAACAGTGCATTAAAAAAATTAAAAAAAAAAAAAAAAAAGAAAGAAACGCTCCGCGAGTAATATATTTTTATTGGATTAAGATTTTTTTTTATTTACTCAACAACCAGTTTCAAGTCATAACTCTTAAGTGTTAATTTTTGAAAGCTTTCGCTTTATCTTTTTATGTAAAAAAAACTTTTTCCATAAATGAAACTTTGTTTGGGGAAAATGTTTATTTTCGAAGGATTCGATGTGATTGAAAAAAAAATAGTTTAATGGCGTAAGAGTCAGCTGTAGTTGTATTATGTTATACTCAAGTTAAATAAAAACTATTCATTTATTAAATTTTTAACTATGCTAGAAACTATGCCTGACACTATAATAAAAGGGAACCAACAAAAGAGGAGGAAAGGTCACTAAGTGTTGAGCTTAGATAAGTAAGGAAAACGCATGAAATCTTTCTAATTAATCCGCCATTAGATTCAAGTTACGAAGTGAAAGTAAAAAATAATTTAGGTACGATGAAACTTCGAAAGGAGAGTGATAAGGGGAAAAAAATAGTATTTATTTCCGAAAAAACAAAATAAGATAAATATGGACCCAATCGTTTAGATTGAAAAATCAAATGAAATCAATATACAAGAACTAATTGTCATAAAAAATAAATACACCATTTTATGAAACTCATTTAGATAAGGATAATTCTATAAAAAATTCATAATTACACATTTTTTTATTTAATTTAATAAAAACTGTACAATTTTTGAAAAGCTCCCTAGAATTCAAAATTCAAAAAATACGACCGCTTTCAAACATCAATTGAAAATTAAAAATTTAAAAAAAGTTCAAAATTGAAATAAAAAATAATTTAAAAAAACACATAATGAAAGTAGACGCTAATAAGGAAAACTTTCTTTTCATCCTCGTTTAGTCATTAATAAAGATTTCAGATGAGTTAATATTGCATGAAAAGCTGACACAAAAAACTGCTATGTTTTATTCATATGTATTAAGTCAAACTTTCTGTTTCACTCCCTATGCTGTTTATTGACGCTGTAAACGCACATATTACCACCAAGGCCACCACGCAGAGAACCCTCGGGTAACTGACCCGATATTTTTTTTATGTACAAGTTCTTAAAATACATATTTGGCTGGGTGCCGCACGATACCAAGTTAACCACCCAGATAAAATATTTTGTTACCTTTGATTTTGATTACAGTTCAAGAGCAGTTTCTGAAAATCAAAATATAATTATTGTTCAACGAAATTATAAGAATGTTTTAATTTTCAACGAAACAGTGAAAACTGGATAATATATTAAAAAAAAAAATAATAAATTCATTAAAGAAAGGAAAGAACTAAAAATGGTCAATCGTTTAAAGGGCGCTATACAACGAGTAAAAACCTTCCTGGCAAATTTATCGACAAATTATAAATTAATTTATTAGTATACAATCATTCCAATTAATTTAAAGTAATATTCTAAGTATGAATTCCGATAAGCCAGTTAAGTATAAAGTTTTAAATGATATTTATATATTGAATTGCAAATTATGGCAGGATTCTTTTAAGTTATGGAGAGGGGAAATTATAAATTTGTGATTTGATACTTTGCAGAAAAAAATAGCATTCTAAATTTAATAATTTTCTCTATCATCTGATCTATTTTTTTCTATGCTTTAATACTTTAAATTTTAAATTAGTAATGTAGTAAAAAGTGAATTTTCCATAAAATTTTCTCCCGTCATCGTAAATGCCTAGTGTTCGCTTTTTTATAAATGTCCCGATTCCTTATTTTATTATTTCTTTAAAAAAAATCTGTTCTTGCGTATACAGTAGTTTCTAGAGCAGAGGTCGCCAAAGTGGTCTATATAGACCCCAAGGGTCTATTTAACAAAAGCGGGGTCGATCGGGGGTCTATCCGAATCGGAAGGGTCGATTGTGGGTCGGAAAAAAAAAACAGTTCTCAATACGCAAATTACACATACCTAATTAAGAATGTAAAATTTGTGAATTTTTTTTATAATTGACTCAATATCAGTTTCTTTATAAAACATAAATTAATAAACGTGTATTTATTGGGGTGAAACAAGTATTTACGTACCACCGCACAGTGGCACGAACACAGCGCAGTTTATAAGTTATATGCATATGTGCGTTTGTCCAAATGTCACGTGTGACGAGCATTTGGACAAACGCAGTTTCAGCTATCTTTGCCAACTGTGTTGAATATTTGCAGTGTCATTATTAAAACTTTTATAATTTTGGATAATTATTGTTTCGATAAAACCATTCGTTTGGTTTAGATATCAATTTTAATTATCAATGCCCAAAAAAGAAGGTAAGCATTAATAATATGGATTAGTACAGCCCGCGACAAAACTATAGCACACTTTGTATTTTTTTACGAAAATTACAAAATTGACCAATTTTGACGAACATTAAAATTAACCAATTTTGAACCCAATATAGCGAACCTTGCAAAAAAACACCAGGCACACCCATCTCATTGATCAAGAAGCAGTAAATCTTTAGTTACTTTACTTATTATATCTACTTATGCATAATTACTTATTATTTAATAATAAGGTATTTAAATTTCAATATTAATATATTTTTCATAAAACTATTGTTACACAATGTACTATTACTTTAATAAATGTTTAAAATCATAAAATAAATGTACAAACACAGTATCTAATTGAGTTTTATTTTAATTAACAGAAAATTACTTTTGTGGGGGTCGATGGAGATTCCGAAAAATTATATAGGGGTCGATGATCAAAAAAGTTTGGCGACCCCTGTTCTAGAGTAACAAGGGTTTTCGTGAATTCCTCGCGCCGGATAAAAGAATTTCAGTAGTAATCCTTAGTAGGCAAATTTTAGAAAAAAGAAGAAAAAAAAGAAGAAGAAAAATATATTATAGGACATAGGAGTTTAAATAATATAAAACGAAGTGAAAAACATAAATTTTAATAAAACATTTATTAAATTATTACTATTTTATATAATAATAATATTATAAATTATTAAACAAATTTCCATTTAAAAAAGCTGTTTCAAAAAAAAAATTCAAGAAAAAAGAATGTATCAATAACTTGAGATAATTATTACGCACGTATGTCGTTCATGATCTATTTAACCACGAGTTGTTTTTATTTTATTAAAAGGAAAAAATATGAATTTAAAATTGAAATAATTGTAATTTAATTTAAAGAATTTTTTTAAATACGTAAAATAAAACGTTACTCCACGAAACCAAAATTCAATGCTTTAATTATAATTCAACAATTATGATTGAATTCAAAATTTAAAGGAGAACTAATATGAAAAATTAAATAAACCGAAATACCACACTAGTTTTTAAATTATGGTTTTATTTTTTTCAAGTTAATACGGTATAATTTAAATACGATTTTACTATCGGCTTATTATCAAAGGCAAATAGAGGGAAAAAAATCAAAAAATTGAAGTATTTTATTCTTACACCAAGAGAAATTGACGTAAATAAAATTTTAAGTTCAATCAATAAGTATATTTTTGCAATAATTTTTTGCCTTAATTATTAAATAAATTACTTTTGTGAAATTTTGAGTATAGATTAAATTAGTGGGCCTAAACTTAAAAATCATGGAACATTCGTAACATAAAAAATAATACATGGCATAAAAATATTTAGAAATGAATTTTTAAAATAAATTATGCAAGAAATTCTTACACTTCAAGCTCAGTAGTTTTCATTTTGTTGGTGAAAATCTATGTTCTCTAGAATTCAGAATCCTTGTTTTAAAAAAAAATTACCTGCGTTTTCAGCATGAATTGACCTTTGGACTAAACTTTATTTTCCGAATACGAAGGAATTTTTGCCCAACGTGTATAATAATTACGTCATAGCTTTTTACCACATTTTAATACACTCGTCATAATATTCAATCGTCAATGTTTGACGTCGACGTCAAAAGATAACGATATCAAACAAGCTTATTTTAGGTAATGCTAGCCTCTGTAGTAATTTCAAAAACGATTTCACATTCGTACAATTATAACGCTGTAGTTTCATCTAGATGGCAGCACTAAGCCTAACGATTCGTGATGGGAAACAGACTTTTTGGCAAGAGATCACTAAATTTTATAAAAACACAAATTTTTTTTTTTTTTTTTTATCGAAGCAGGAGTATTTTTTCCAAGGGCACTTTCACCAAAACAGGTAATCGAATAATTAAACAGTTATGTATAAAATAACTTTCAAAATGCATATTTTTTACGAGATTAACTTTCTGAAATAGTAAAGCGGCAATAATTAATAGAATTTAGGAGTAGTAGTTTCGAATAAGAAACATAAAAAGAAAAATAAGAAAAGAAAATCTATCTCGCTGAGATTTACGAGATGTAAACAATATTACTCCAAAAATATGAAACAGATTCGGATAATTTCTTAAACTAATTAAATTAAAAAAATACATACTAAACTTTTTTTAAACTAAATTTCTCCGGGAACTGTCTCAGGATCAACAATTTCTAAATTTGTTAATGAAATCTTTAAGCAATTATTTAGTAGTGGAAGATGTATAGAGAATTATAAACAAAGTTTTAATCTGTAAAGATGTAAATGATATGGAATTTTCCTTAAACTGTTTTATTTAAATATGGAAGATAATTAATTTTATCTTTCTAAAGAAAGCGAAGTTTTCTAAAACGTTTAATTTTATCTCACTTAAAATCAATGGAAAAACAAGCATTTAATTCTCTTAAAATTGTAAAAACGAAAAAAAATAAATTTATTAATACTATTCAGGGCCAGATTAAAAAGAGGGGCTCTTAGGGCTGCAGCCCTAGGCCACGCCAAATATTTTATAGCTCTGCATGCGCAAGGGGTTCATAAAGTTAAATTGGTTTTCTAATTTCCTAAAATTTAGTGTGCGCTAAAATTTACTCAATGCGCTATATTTTACAATATTTCTTAAAAATTCGATAATAATAATAATACATATTTTGAATGTATGCTTTGAATGTATATTTGAAAAATAACTTTTAAAAAAAGAAAATTCGCTGAGAAAAAATTCGCAGCTTCCCTTAACCAACTCTCTAAGTTTATCTAAAATCATCTTTTGCATCCATTCACAATTCTTTGGTATTTTTAACTAGATTTTTGTTACCATTTACAAAACGATTCGTAAACTTTGGTGGTCTTGGGATTCCAAAAATATAACAAATTTAGTGAAAAGGAAGAATTCCAATTTTGTTTTCAGGTTCCTTTTTAAAATTAGAATATTTAGTGGTTTTTCTGTGTACTTTTGTATGCAAGCACAGTAGGGGAGAGTGGGGTCAATTGTAACATTTTTTACATAACTATTTTTAACTAACAAAAAATCCAATATATTATTAGTATTAATTGACAGACGAGTAAAGTAGACTATCCTCTACTAGAAAAAAAAATAAATACCTTATTTTAAATGTTATTATATTAGTTACTAACAATTTTTGACAGTTGTGCACTCGTTACAATTGTCCACACTTACGGGGTCAATTGTAAAAGTTCATAAATTCAACTAAAACATAGTTAATTATACATATTATCATAGTTGTGATATATTTTTTTATTGATCAAAATAGTAGTGATATTTTAGGAGTAAAAATAATAATGAGCAGAGACCTAAAGGGTTAAACTTTTAACTTTAAGGGGTTAAAAATTTTAATTTATGCTGTGAAAGGTGACAAATAAAATAATGCACATGCAACATAATATAAATGATATAGGAAACTATTGGTGGTTCTTAAAGAGTTAAGTAATGGTTTGTAAACGTAAGATTATTTATTTTCAGCTGTTACAATCGTCCCTTTACTTATTGTTACAATCGTCCCCAAGACGCCATTTCAGCTTCATTTGTTAAAAACATTGCTAGTTAATTAACAAAACTAATTCTGTTTTATTGAAATGTTAATTAAGGTGTCCACTTACATATTCGGTTAATAATTTTTATTTGTTTAAGCAAAATTACTTTGTTACAAAATAATAATCTAATACCAAAAAAAGTACTTACGTAGCTTGAAAATATCTTTTGTGATGTAACTCTTTCAAAAGTACATAAAAATGGTTGCCAGTAGGGGTGTACATGTAGATTTATTAAATACACCTTGTGCGCCGACTAGGAACCAAATCTAGAACCTGACACTCGAAATTTTTGCTCTGCCACAATCGTACCCTGTTACAATTGACCCCACTCTCCCCAACTATATTTATAAAAACTAAATAATTTTATATTAATGTAATTTAATGTTAACCGCAATTAATATTTTTTTTTAAATGAAAAAAAATATATAGTTTTTGAAAAATGCATCTTTTTTTTGTTGTTGTCTGAATTGGACTTACGGCTGTCTAAGCCGTAGACCGTTTTGTGCCGTAATCCAGCCATGACACCACCGTATAAATATAATATGCATACTCTCCTTATCTTACATTTCCATGCCATGATATCAAATGTATAACACAAAATATTGTATTTGAAGTATTCTCGAACTGTGAATGATTTATCATGAACAGTACATTATATTAATCTTAATGATACAATTTCTCTGGAAGATTATTATAATATTGTAGCCACTTAATTGAAAATAGCCAATACTATTATCAACAATCAATATTTATATAAATTTTAGCTTATACATGCATAAGTTTACTATTAATAGGAAGTGATCTATCCATAAATGGTATACATTTTATTAAAAAAAATAAATTATGCTTCATTTTAAAATATAATTGAATCACGAGTATTTTAAGTGTTTAATTTAATTTAATTTTATTTAGTCAATGTTACTACTTCTAATTTTAAAAAAAATAAATTATCAGTCCATTTTGGAATACATAAACTTTTTATTCGTTTGTTATTATTACTTTTTTTTAAAAGAAAATGAATAAACGATGTGTTTTAGATGCATTGATTATTATTTTTTTTATTTCAACAATTCCTATGGTATCCATCTATTTTTAAGTAAGAACTATTATGTACAAATTTTTGTATGTGCTTCAGAATGTTGAAAATAAAGGGCCCTTGATGTATAATTTTATATAAAAAGAATAGTTTAATAAAAACTTAGATAAACTAGACGCGTAAATTAGTATTAGTAACATATAGCTTTTATAATTCTACTTTATGTACTCATAGTCATTTTATGAACTTATGAGTCATTTTTATATTTTATGAACTCATAGTCAAATGTATCATATTAAAGCTACAATAAAACGGATCTACGGAACAATAACATATTAAAAAATAAATACCTCTTTCCACACATTATAGTCACACACACATACACACGTTACTAAATTAATGACAGAATATAATGCATAAAATAATGAATTGTATTGATCAGTTTACTTGTTGAAGTGTCACCAAAATATGCTGCGCCAAACGCACGAAAAAATTATTTTACTTCAATATGTACAATAGAAGGTAATAAACCCAAAAGTAAAGAAAAAAAGATAAAAGGTTGCTACTTCACATCGCGCCGTATTTACCAAAAAAGAGAAACTCTCTGAAAGGACAAAATAATAAATATAATAACAAAAATGAAGTAAAAAAATAAACAGAAATTTTAAAAATTTCTGTTTGCACAAACATCTATTTATACAACATTACATTCTATGTTGTCGTAATAGCTAGTTCTACACAATTTTATGCTAATATAGTTTCCAATTAATGTTATATGTCTCAACAGTTCGCTGTAAACAGTGACATTTTTCGCTGTGTGATATAAAAAGAATAAAACAACCAATAAAATCTATCACTTTATACAGTTAGAAAACAAACAGAAAAATGTTTTGATTCCTACAGTAACAAAAAATAAACCGTAAATTCTTAAGCTATTTACAATATAAAGTACGAAAACAAACCGAAAAGGAGCTGGAATTCTTAACTGAAAAGGAAATGAAGTTAAAATATTGTTTAGATAAATTAAGAAATAAATTTATTATGAAACATTCTAATAGTAAATCAAATGATATGGCTGTTTGTTTCAAAAGCTATGCTAAATTTGCAAGCCGAGTTCAATTCAGATAAACACACTTCTTCATTGAACTACCCTTGACACCGATTGAGAGCACTAACCTTTAAAATGGAAAGTAAAACATTAATAGCAATGAATAGAAAGAATTCGACTCATAAATTTCAATTTCCATTTCCTTTTGATATTCTTCCTTAATAGAAGATAACCGGAAACTAAACCAACAGTGTAAGTCAGACAATTATTTCTTTTAACGTTGTAAGCTTCAAGTCAGTGAGAAAATTGAGAAACAAAAATTAACCTAAATATTCAGAAATAAATAAATAGCTCATAATTGAATAAAATGCATGTATAGCATACAAAAGAAAGGCTATTTTCGATTTGACGGTAAAATGAAGCAGAGATAAGAAAACATAAATACCCAAATGAGTATGAGTAAAACCAAATTAATTAAATCGGTTAAATAGTTTAAGCGAAATAAATATTCAAAAATACGCCTTTAAAGATTTTTATTTCTCAGAAATTCTTAAACAGATTTATTATCATACCGGAGAATATTTTATTTCAGCTCTAAATGCGTGTCTAAGGAAATTGACATAGCTTGATATATGTGTTTAAAAAATTGAACGTATCTCAAACTTTGTATTGAAGAAAATAAACGAATCTTGGAATGCGCTTTTATATATATATGCGTTCATATATTTAAGAAATGGACAAATCAATTGTTTTCTCTTTTTAAACAAGCGTTAGGACTATTGTATTTTTAAAAAAACTTGCTAGTAAAATTATTCGTGAAAAGGTTAAACAAATTTTCACATTAATTTTGTTAGCGCCTTTTTTTAAGAATAACGTAGGAGATAAAAATATGAGTTCACTGCTTTATTTAAAAAGGCGAATTGTGAGCGACTTTCAGTTCCAAGAAAGCGCATTTTGTTCTATGTCTAGTTTCAAAAAACCACATTTTGCTCTCATGTCTGCTTTCTTAAATGCATATTTTAAATTATGTCCAAAATAAAAAAGTACACTGATGGTATGTCTAATAAGATGCTGTGTTTACTTTAAAAACCGCATTTTGTGCTATGTCTAGTTCCAAAAACACGTACTCTGTGCTATGTCTAGTTCAAAAAAGCACATTTTTTGTTACGTCTAGGTCCATAAAAGCGCATTTTATGCTATGTCTATTTCCAAAAAAGCGCATTTTGCTCCTATGTCCGTTTTCTTAAGTGAATATTTTGAGCTATGTCCAAAATAAAAAGTACACTGATGATATGTCTGATTCCAAAAATGGGCATTTTAGGCTATGTCCATTTTTTAAATGCCTATTTTGAGCTATATGTTCAAAATAAAAAGTACAAGAATGAAATTAATGTCCAATTTATTGCGCTGTCAATAAACTTAAATAGGAAAAACAAGACAAGAAATAATGGTATTCTTCCTTTAAAGTATGGAAAAACGTTAAAGTTGATATTTTTTTTTTTGCTTGTCGTAATTTTAACAAAGGTGGACCTTTTAATTTTTGGTATAAAAAGAGAAGTTTAAGAGTAGCGTGAATTTTCTTACGTCCTATAATTTTTATAATAGTAATATTAGATTATGAAGCCCCCCCCCCCCCAAAAAAAAAATTCGCCAATGACCTAAACATTCAAAAGCTGAAGAGGTCAATCAGAAAAAAAAAGTGGATGGAGTTGGTCTTTAAATCTAAAAGTAGATCTAAAGGCAGAAATATCTATAAATAATTTCTAAAAAGGAACTTTATTAAAAACTATTCAAACGAAAAACAAAAGCAACTAAAGCAAAAGAAAAAAATTCGATTTATTTTTCAGCTTATTCAACAAACAAATTTGTCTAAATTAATAAAATATTAAAAACATTTTAACAAATAACAAAAGCATTATTAAAAACAATCACGGAAAGTACTCAAATAACTTTGGGTCGTTGTTTAGCATAAAAATATTTTGAAAATTCAGTAAAATAAATTCATCAGTGTTATTTTTTTTGTTATAGTTCATTCACAACCCTTTTTAAAAAACGTTTAGTTTTCAAACTCGATGGATCTTTATTTGCTTTAACTGAACCTTGATACAAAAAAGGATTTGATGACATTTGGACAAAATATACAATAAATCATTCAACAAAAAATGAGATAAACTAAATATATCATCTTAATGTAATCAACTTTTAAAATAGATAATAAAAGTTATTTACGGAAGAAGGTTCAAGTGTATAACTTGCATAAATGCAGCATAATACATAGATGAAATTTAAGATATAAATTAACCGCGATCAAAGATCAAAATGAACCTTTATCGAGGTTACGTTGATTGAAAAACAATCATGAAAAATTGTTTGTTGTTTGTTTTTACGCATGCTTATTTTTATGCCATATTTTTATGATTTTCTCAACAAATTATAATATGGCTTATTTTTATGATTTTCTCAACAAATGCCATAAAAGAAGAAAAGAACCATAAAAATTACAGAGCTTGATGGGAGAATATTATAAATGACATTTTTCCAAATAATTTAAATAACGTGATTTTCGAAGTAAAAAATATGTTTTGTATACATCTGTTTACATTAGTGACCCTATATATTAAAATGTCAGATTTTAACATATTCGTTAAAATGTCTTTTAATATATTCGTTCACTGATCACAGTAGTGTGTAGGGAGGGGGAAATGTAATTGACGACAAAGAACACTAAGACTTTCAATTTATGCGATTATTTTTTTTCCTGAAATTAAATTTCTTAAATATTTCCTTTATGTCAAATAATTTAGGAAGAAAAAAATATGTTTTTCAAACAAGTTTAGAAATGAAGTTTTAGGCTATAAAAATTTAATTTTCTTGCGAATATAAATATGAATAAAAAATACGAATATTTTGATTGAAAAAATTATTTTTTATCACGGAATAATTTCTATTTACATTTATATGAAATATGGACTGAAATTTTTATAATTATGTATGTTTATAATGTTTTTTTTAATAATTATATTGACCTTATTTAGCCCCATCAATTCAAATTTCTGCCAATTATTTTAATACTTTAATTGATTAAAAAAATCAACCTTTATGATTCAACAGAACATATATAAACAAAGATATTTACTCCAAAAAATTTATTTAGGTTACTAAATATAGAACGATTTAAGTCTGTTAAAAAAATTGTGATTTTCAAAAAAACTTCAACATTTTCGCAAGTATTAAAATTTACCTTTATGGATCAGAAAAATTATTAGTTGAGGAACTATTGGAACAATCTAGAAAAATTGGGGAAACACTCAGATTATTCTAAAAATTGCAAAACCGATTTCACCATCATTCCCTTAAAAAAGAAGAAGAAAAAATTAAAACCCTACACAGACATTTTCGAAAAAAAAAGTATCTTAAAGAGTTACGCTTAATGGTATAAAATAATATTCCTGTATAAAATTTATAAAAAAAAATTAATAATATTTATTAACTTATTTCAAAACATATGTTTTAAAATAAAAGAAAAAAAAATAAAACACAAAATGACAACTTACATATTAAGAAACATTTTTATCCTGATAAACGGAACAAGTTTCGTTCTACGAACTCTTCGACCTCGTCTAAACTTGAAAAATAAATTAATTTTTAAATAAAATTAATTTATCATTTGTGTTTTATACTGTGTTTGAATGTCATATAAGAAGTGAAATGCATATTGTGAAATTATTTAATCTACCTACCTACACAGTTGCATATCATAGCACGTAAGTATTATTTTAGTAGGTCACTCATTTATTTACCATTTCCTTTTCCTTTTGAAGATCATACTCATATTTTTTCTTAAAATTGATAAGTGGAGTAAAGAAAAGTAGGGCAGCAGACGTACAGGAAATGTGAAAATATGAACATGTTAAATACTTAGTCATTGGTGTTGGTAATGATTTTCAAAAGTATCTGTAATATATATATATACAGGGTGATTCTAAAAAGATGGGCAAAATTTTAGGAAGTGATAGTACACACCCAAGCAAACAATTTTTATCAAAGAATGCATGGTCGAAAACAAAACGCAAAACCGCTGGAGGGCGTCAAAGTTTATGTTCTTAAAAGAGGAAAAAACACACAAAGAACGATGAAGTTAAGTTATAAAAGCAAATTTAATTTGGCATGTGATTACAATAAGTGTTCAAAACAGTGGCCGGCAGCGGCTATGCTGCTATAAAACGCAGTACAACGGCGAAGAAACGATAGGGCATATCACGAACTTTTCCTGCAGCGGCTGAAAGCTTGGCGACAAGTAATGCAGCGCAGTAACTCGCAACAGGAATGGAGCTTTCACGTTTGCATCAAACAACTTTCCAAATGCGCTAGCACCTTAGCGTTTTGTTTTCGACCATGCATTCTTTGATAAAAATTGTTTGCTTGGGTGTGTACTATCACTTCTTGAAATTTTGCCCATCTTTTCAGAATTACCCTGTATATGTATATATATCATGTCTGTAGCTTAATGTAAGAGCAAAGAATGTCAATATATTTTAGAAAAGAGCATCTAATAGGTTAAAAATGGCCCTAGTTTTTATCTAAAAGCAAGGTTAAAAAAAACCATGCCATTAAAGCGAAATATTTATTTCAATAATTTTGCGTGCATATAAGTGTGGCACTTTCCAGAATTTCTAACAGATATCAGCGCAATCAACAGAAACATCTTATTGCCTATCAGAAAACTGTGGCATGTTTGACAGAAACAACATTCCTGAACAATTTTTTTTATTTTTTTATAACCGTCGTTGAACAGCCGACCCAATTCTGTGTTTATGACTATCAATGTTCAACTCCATAACCTTGTAATTTTGAACTCAATTTGAAGACAAGGGAACCTGGATCAAATATTGGGATTTACTAGCCCTCGTGGAGGACTTTTCAATAAACTAACCCGCATTTGCGTTACATGGAGAGGAAACCCACGAAATCCTCCTACTGTTAGCCTGATGGCAAGGGGATTCTAATTTGAGGATTATTCAGGTTTAGATTAAAATTTTAATTTAGGGGTAGTTAAAATCTTAAATTAGCTTCTAAAAATAATCTTATAAAAACTTAGTCACATGAACTATTAAAAATACTAATAAATATTTTTGTTTTACTTTACTACAGTCGTTAAACAGCCGACTCAATTTTGTGGGTTTACAACTACAAATGTTCAACTCCGTAGCCTTGTGATTTTGAACTAACTCCGGAGGAAAAGGGCACTCCTGGATCAAGTACTGGGAAAAATTTGCCTTCGTGGGGGACTTCTCGATGGAACTAACCCGCATTTGCGTTACATGGAGAGGAAAACCACGAGAACCTCCCACGGTTAGCCTGACGGCAAGAGGACGTTCGTATTATCGTATAAGAGGTCGTTCAAAATTCGTATAAACCAGCCACCACTGCGATTCGAATCTGGTGCATCTCACTGGGAGGCGAACGCTTTATCTCCTGAGCCACCGCGGCTCCTAATGATATTTTACAAAGAGTGTTGAACAAGGTTAGTTTACGACTATACATGTTCAACTTCGTATCTTTGTAATTTTGAACCCAACCTAGAAGACAAAGGAACTCCTAACTGCATTGGGACAAATTAGCCTTCGATAAGTACTTTTTGATAAAACTAAACCCGCATTTGCGTTACTCGGAGAGGAAAAACCTCAAAAAATCCCAGTGTTAACCTGACGCCAAGAGGATTCTAACCCATGATCCGTCTATCACTGAGGATCTTTTACATCAGCACTGCCGTCGGTGCCAGGAACAGAATTCGTATGAACGCTGGGATTCGAACCAGCGTCACCTCATTGGGAGCCTCCTGGTCAATTAGAAAAATGTGTCTTGTCATAACTGTGCTCATAATATACATGCAATGTTAAAGAAATTTACTCTAAAAATAGAACTCATATCAGAATCATTGAAAATATTTCCCACAAAGAGTTAAACTGTATTGAATGAATTAGCTTAGAAAATGTGACAAAGTGGCTTTTAATAACTTGGAAAAGAGACTAAGTTACTAAGATCTATTAATATTTTAATATTGGCTAGAAACGTATAAAAATCCTTTCCAGGTTAGAATGTCTTCTCAATCTAACAACCATTGTTCAAGGTTCCATCTCTTGGGGTAGAAGTCAACATTATATGCCCATAAGATTCTACTACAAGAAGCGTGGTTTTTTAATACTAGATAGTACATTCAACCTCTCTAAAAGGAATACTATTGGTTTCCACTAACTCTATTCAACTAAGCTGATTATTCGATTAAAAGCAGAGTGCATTATTCCAACTTAAACACTAATTTTTTACGAAATTTTACCTTTTAATCGTAATGATTCATAATACAATGTATTGATTAAATTGACAAAATTTTATGATCAATAACAATTCTAATTAAAATTGTCTGCGTTAGTATCGTAAAATATAAATGTCATTCTAACTTGTATAAAAATAAACCAATGCTAATGAAAAGTATAATGTAGATACTACAATATTATTTTATTCCTTAATCTGTAATTCTTAATCTTAATAAAAATCTGGAATTTAAGACTGTTTTGATACCTGTTTAATTCGTCCATTCCTCAAAATTTGATTTCCTTTTTCTTTTTCTACTAAGATTTTCATGACTTCGCATTCCCTTCAAATGCTTAAAAAAAAATGTATCCTTAAAACTTGAAAAAATTATAAATTGAATAGCTATTTCAGTTTGAGATTTTTTTTAAATTTATTTATTCCAAGACTTTTGTTTTTTTCCCGATGAGCTCTTTCTAGAGTATTTATAAAGAATAGTTACAAAATGCTCAGTTTTATTTGTGTGTACCAATAAAGAAAGAAGTTTTTACAATTTCAAAAACAATTTTTTATTTAGGTTTTTATTTAAGAACAAAATACTCACGTAAAAGGGCTAATTAAGGAGAATATTAATAAACTGTTTTTAAACAATGTAAAAATGTCTAAAAAGAGTTTTTAAACAATATCTATTTGTGATAGCGGAAATTATGAAACATATTTATTGGATTAACTTTTTCGGACTTTATCTCAGTACATTGGCCTCAATAAATAAACTCAGCTTGTTTTTATTTAGTATGTCATGATAGGGATTTTTTTTTACTTAGATAAAAGAATATTATGCAAATTCATTTGATATGAGTTTTGTAATGCAAAGAATGGTAAGCGGTAATGTAGATACTTAATATATTCCAAATCCGATTGATATAAATATTTCAAGTCTTTCTTACCACAAACATAGTTTAAAAACGTAGTTGAGGAAAAATATTGTCTTTTCTTCGTTATTTATTAAACATGTGTTCTTGCTCAACTTATATATACTTTGAGTATACTTTTTGTCGTATTCTAACCTTTTAAAATGTAGAAAACGTTCTTAAATTTCAGATTTTGTAAACTAAAAGAGTGTCAGTTTTATTCGTCTGTTATAATTAATTTTGTTAATAATTAATTTTGTTAATAATTGGAATCCTTTAATTTTAAAATTATTGTATTCACATTATATAGCATTGCCATTTTTAGCAGACAAAAGAGCTTACTGAAAACACAAAATAACATTTTCTAAATTGGAATCTCCTGCTAACTTGAGTATTTTATTTAAAGTTTGTCTTTAAATATCTTTTTTTTCACCTCTTGCACAAGATTTCTTGAATATAGCATGTTGCTTAAATTCATACCAGCGCTTGAATATTGGTAAATATTTTATATTCCTTGGAGACAAAATAATTTTTTTAGTAAAAAATACAAACATTAAGTTTTTCTTAGTTTATAAATACTTTATATATTTCAATTTTTTCGTGCTAGTATGGTTTAAAAAAGAACATATTTGACTACCCATTAAAAGCCATATAATTTTTTTTAATTATATAGTGTTTGTCCCAAGAGCTTTTTCTGATATAGATATCGATGTAATGATAATCAAGTCTCGTTGTTACATTATTATAAGAAAAGGATACTATATAGTGCAAAGATATAAGTACAAGCAGAATTTAAAAAATCTGAATCAATTGTTATGTTATGTTCACAATGAATGAAAGAATATCAAGTAATTTGCCAATTATTTAAAATAAAGTTTGAATTTCTAAAAACAATGAAAAAATTAACAAAAATTTAAGAAAATTATAAAAAATTTAAATAATTATGAAAACGGAATGAAACTAAAAACAAAAAATACTTGTAAGTGTAAATTTTAACTCTGTATAGAAAAATATTATTCGAACTTCACTTGCGCGTTAGAATCAAACTCAAAACCTATGTTTCATAAATGATTTAATCAAAATAATAAAATATAAAAAAATGATTTAATAGTTCTTATTTTATTAAAACTAAATTAGTTATGAGTTTAGAATAAAAAACGCCTAATGTAAATTTAGAAAATTTAATATTTTAAAGCTTTAGTTTTAAATTAAAAACTATAAAAAATAATTAATTTAATATTTTGACTTTCATTAAAATTAAATTAATTATGAATTAAAAGCTTAAAAACTTCGACTTCTTTTTGAAAGCAACATAAGCAGTTTTATTCTATTATTGAAACTAAAAAAATAAATATAAAAAATATATTTAATACTTTTACATATATTAAAATTAAGTTAATTACGAATTTGAATTTATTATTTATTTGAAAATTTTATAATGTATAAAATATTTTCTATTAAAATTAATGCATAAATTTAATTATAATTTAATGTTATTTATTAATATCAGAATTTGTCCGTGCGAAGTTTCGTCCACGTGCAGTTTTGCCTACATGAAGAAGTTTCGCCCATGCGAAGTTATGTCCAAAGTTTTGATCGGCGAAGTTTTGGCCGGGAAGATTCGACCAATTACCAAAAGCTATTTCAAGTCATTTCCATAAATTTCATTACTTTTATCGTGTGTGTAAGACGTTATTTTATCTCTTTTTTTTCCCTTGAACTTTTAGCTCTAACAAAGAATAAATTATCAAAATTCCTTGCTTTAGTTCACAAATGTGTTTGCATTTAAATTATGCTTGTGCTAATATTAAAATTCTAAAAAAATTCAGATCATGTTTTATGCATTTTTTCGGAAAACTGTTAAATATATCTTGTTTCTAAGATTATTTTAAAAGCTTCTTTTTAGAGTTATTTCTCAATATTGAGCCAATAAGATTTTAACAACAACTCTATCATAAATATATTGAAATCGAAAATATATTATAGTAAATTAATTTACATTAGAAATAAAATAGTAACTTATTTACAATTTCAGTAGCTAAGTAGTGTCTGAGATGACTGAGTATTGAAAGATTGAGTCAAATCATTATTTTGACACCTGTTCAAATTTTAGAATATGGCATTAAACAATATGAACATGTAAATAAAATTGATTCGACTCGTAGATCCGATTTATGCTCTTCTTATAATTTATCATTCGGTCCATTGATTTGATGCAAGTCTTGTAATTTGTTTTACTCTAATCAATTTGATATGTGATTCGATTCGTATTTTGTATAACATATTGGAATAACTTTGATTTTATTTGTACATGTTTAGTGCGAGATAGGCAATCTTAAAATATCTATCACCTGAGCACAGTCAACCGTATTCAGGTTCACGTTACCTTATTATGCAAAATATATAAACCAAAGAATTGGTATCGAGCTGACAATGTAACAAAGAAAAAAAATAATGCATAAAATAAATCGAATAAGAAATTATATATAAAAATATCGCAATGCCAAAAAAAGTTTTTTTTTAATTACTTCAATCATCTAGAAAATAATTGCACGGATAATACATTCCAAAACTTTGAAAAAAAAAAAAAAAAAAAAAAAACTTCTTGCCGAACCGTGGTGGCTCAGGGGATCCTAATGAGGTGTCCCAGGTTCGAATCCCAGAGGTAGCTTGTTGATGCGAATTCTGTTCCCGACTCGCACTGACCACCGCGCGCTGACGTAAAATATCCACAGTGGCATCATGGGTAAGAATCCCCTTGCCGTCGGGCTAACCGTGGGAGGTTTTCGTGGTTTCCCTCTCCATAAAACACATATGCGGGTAAGTTCCATTAAAAAATCCTTCACGAAAGCTAGTTTGTCCTAATGCTTGATCCAGGAGTTCCCCCTCTTCTGAGTTGCTTTTGAAATCACAAGGCAACGTAGTTGGGTCGGCTGCTCAAGGTTAGTTGTGAAATAAAATCTAACCCTTTCTTGGGTTTTTATTAAAGAAATATAAGTAAAATCAGCAAAAAATAAGTTGCGCAGTTACAGATACAAAATAAGCTGAAAACTTAAAATAAGTTGCGCAGTTTCTGCGTATTTCACAACACAGGTAACCCCAAAAATTTCTAATATTTTTTTTTTTGTAAAGAAAAAAAAAAGGTTTGAAAGTTAACAGCTGAATAACAAAAAGGCAAAAGAAATTTTTTTTTCCCGATGACTTCATTTGCTGAAATAGAAGATAATATATTAGGTCAGGGAGAAGTAAAGGTTCAAACGGCACAGGCGTTTCTAATTTAGGTTGTTTACAATTTCTTTTTTTTAATTCGCTAATATACTAAATAAAATAATTTTTTTAAAAAACATTTGCAAGATTTTTTCCGTTAAGTGATATTCAGAAAATAAACCAGGCTTTTAATGCAGTTTTTGGATAACGAAATAAAGTCATAAAATAAAAAAAAAATAAGGAAAACAACTATACATTTCTGTTAAAATTCCCCGCTTTTTATTTTCTTTCATGGAATGTTTCATTTCACGTTCGAGTTTCACTTCAATTAATTTTAAAGTTCTAGGAAAAAGTCAAGAACAAAGCAGTCTTCAAGGTCAAGCACAGAGCTTCTACGTGTAATTTTACGGAATTTCATTAAATCTCCGAATAATCATAATTTATGAAAAAGAAAGATTTTATCGTTATTTATCTTCCTCGTCTTATATAAATGGTGCAAGAATTTTTTTAATGTATAAGTACTTTTTTTAATGTATATATTTATAGAATGTTAAGAGTCATATAAAAACTTAAAAATTGCAGTTGAAAAAATTCAGAAAGAGAAATACAATATCATCAAAATTAGTTGAACATTGTGATGTATTTCTATTCCATCACAATGTTCAAGTAATTTTGATTCATGGATTTATGGATATAGTCTTTAAAAAAATACTTTTTAGAGCTATAACGTTTATATTGGGGAACATTATAGCAGAAAAAAGTATTCTTAAAGACTAGGCCATTCCGACAATTCAGGGTAAAGTCATTTCGAAAATTTTTTCTCTCTCTTATAGAGCGTTAGTCAGAGCGTTGGGTAAAAAGTGTCCTAAATATAAAAATTGATTTTTGTTCTTGATACAGAGGGTTGAAGTTATCGTATGGTAAAAAAGGGAAAAATATTTAACATTTGGGACAAACTGGGCAACTTGTCACATTAAAATCTTCTCGGCTCAAAAAAAAACTTTTTTTTTGTTTCATTGTATTTTTAAAATTTTTTTAAAATAATTTTTGAATGTAGCCTCTAAAAAAACTATAAAATCAATCTTAATTCACACCAGAATGAAATTTGTTTACAAAAATCAAAAACAGAAAAATTATGTTTTAGGTAAGTATTACTTTTGGTACATAACTCCTGCATTATGTCACTATTATTGGTGACATAATGCTCTGATTTATAAAAGCTTACTGTAAATTTTAATGTGTGCACGCTTTTAAAATATGAACCTGATTTTTCTTCTTTGAATGCTTAAAAGAGTTAAACTAAAAATACTTCTTTAAACTAGCTTATCTCAAGAAAACCCAAAACTTAAATATGAACTAACTAATATTCAATATAATATATTATTAAGAAATAAACTACGGTATTAAAAATTTTTTTTTTTAAATATCCTAAAGACGGAGGAAAAAAAGACATCAAAACTGAAGGAAATTCCATTGCCTTGATTCTAAATAGCTTTTAAAAAGATATTTTTCAGGCATCAAAATTCTTAAAATAATATTGACTCTAAAACTAGATATTCAGACAAAAACATAAATCTAATATCCCATGCTGTTATCATAACTGTTTCACATTTTCTTGATTTTATTCGCACATCACATGAAAGAGGAATTCAAATCTAGTAAATTCAGAGTGCACAATAGTCCTTATTGTTTGTATATGTTTTTAGAATCTCAGTTAAAACTCAAGCGAAAAAATATAAAAAATAGGTTTTATTGTAATATCTAAATGAGGATAAAAGGAGAAAAAAAACTTATTTTTTAAATTAAATATTTAAATTCAAAATAAACTTTCAACTTTGTTTAAAAAAAATCAAATAACAATGTTTAAAAAAATCAAATAACAGTAGTTAAAACTCAAGAGAAAAAATATATATTTTTAAACAAAATAATATATGAATCTTTTTAATATAAACTGGCAAAAAACTTACAAACTAAGTTAAAACACACATTTTTAACTACATTCCAAGAAAATAATTAAACAAATTTAAAACTTACGGTTTTAATTTTGCCCTTGAAAGAAGTTTGGAGGTGTGGAAAGCTACAACCGTAATTTCCGAGTTGTGTATTTTTGGCAGTAACATCACAAAACGTCGATGAACAAACATCAGACAAGAACACATTATCACAACCGGAAAAAAAATCACAAAATTACTTATTAACGGAACTCGAAATAAAATATTCCAAAGTGTTTAAAAATGTTCGATTTCAGTTAGGCTAAATATCAAACAATGTACATTAAGCAGAGTGTGCGGACGATATTCCATTTTGATGAAGCGTTCAGAAGCCGATAGGATAAGCGGGGGAAAAAGATAATAGGGAACAGATCAGAAATGTTTACATCTATTTTTAGTCCAAAAGTGACTCCCATTTTTTACTACTGAAAACTTCTACTCAACATCCATTCAGTGCTCACATGTCGGCAAGCTGAACAGCTGAAATTATGATGTCATCATGTAAACGGAAAACTAGTGTTCAAAGTTCTTGGCTGAGGACAGGTTGCGCTGCAATGTTGCGTCATTTTTGTAGTTCAATGATGAAATAAACTTGCCGTGGAATTATTCGAAATGTGATGAAACTCGGTGACTGATCAGCGCGTAATCCAACGTTAGTTCTTTTTCTTAACGTTTTTTCCCCTTGTGTTTCCTTTTTCTTTTATGGAGAATAATGACAGTTTCGTTTTCTGAAAACCGTTTTTTGCGTAAAACGTTTAATTGAGATAAGTGGCGATGTTAGACATTTTGCGAAAGCATTTATCATTATATTGCTACTCTGTTAATAAATAAACTGGCAAATTTAGTCCGGCATTTTAGCATATTTTCAGCTTTTTTACATTCATTATTTTCGAGAATACTTAATCGCGAAACATTCCCTTAAAAGGTGTCTAACATGTTACTTTATTAAAATTTTTTATCACATTAGTTGATTTGCGAAGATGTATGTTTTTCTTTTTGTTTAGCGAAATTTAATGTATAATACGTAAAATATTAATATATATACTTTATATATAATATTTAATATATGTATACAAAAATATATAACCTAAAATGGATTTAGTTACAAAATATCTTTAAAAAATGAACTGAAGCTACAAGTTCACAATTTCTTAATAACTCAATTTCTTTACTATTTAAATAATAATAATAATTATAAATTGATAGCTTTTTTTGTAAATAATGAAACGATAATTTTTTTTTTAAACTTTTACAAAAATGTTTAAAAAAATGCACTTTTAAATGATACAATAACTTACTCTAATACAAAAAAAAAATGTCAAAATATAGATGACTAAGTAATTAATATTCAAAACAATGAACTTGCAAGGATGTTTGCACAAAAATATGCTCTGTTTAATAAATAGAAAGATTTTTCTTTATCTTTATAAAGGTTACTTCAACTATTCTAACAAGTATCACAGCAAATTAGTTTAAATTTAAATTACTTATCAAAACTCTATTATATTGTAGAAAAAATCATCATAGTTTGAATGAGCGTATACCAGCCCTGTTTCATAAATTTAAAATGAACTTAGATAATTTTGGATAACTTGAACATATAAATGGTTTAAAACAGAGGCTGTTACGCAATGCAATTGAGACTTAGGCATTAAGGCGGCTTGATATTGTGACACAATGGAATCCAAATTAATTAAACGTAACATTTGTAAACAATATCCGATAACTAATAATTGAGTTGAAATATTAAGCGAAGTTACCTGTTAGAGCAGAGCAGTAAGGGTGCACATGATGTTACTCTCGAGAACAAAATTTTAGAAAATATGTTACCAGCGTTTCTTATGGGGATTCGTTTCCCGGGATTCGAACCCAGAACCTTTCTGATGCAAGGCCTGTTCCCTGACACAAGCCGGTCGGCACTTTATGAAAGATAAAATATTTAAAAAAAAAAAAAAAACAATTTCAATAAATATTTCTAGACATACATTGATATTTTCAGAAAACATGACTTTTTCGATGTTTTCTTCCTCGTGTAGCGCAAGCGAGTTTTAATCAAAATATCCTCAAAGTGGAAGAATATGTTTACATTACCAATGTTTGATCATGATACTAGTTTTAAAATAAGGTGGCGTTGTGAAATAAATAAATAAGAACTTAATGTTAGATAAAATAATATATATATATATATTTTTTTTTTTTTTTTTTTGAATCAATACATATTTCTAGTCGAACTGATATTTTCAGAAAACATGACATTTTCGCGAGTTTCTTCTCAGTGTAGAGCAAGGGCAAGCAGGTTTTAATCAAAATAAAATCCTGCAATGCTGTTATAATTTAAAATTTTTAAAAATCAGAAATTGTAAGCGAATATTTTATTTCAACGAAAAAAAACTGATACCTTTAAAAATTAAGCTTTTTCTGAAAGACGTCTTAACAGTGTTTTTTGGCTAAACATATTATTTGAAAACATAATTTAGTGTAAATATTATTAAGATTGCAGTTTAGCTTTTACAATTTCTGCACGTGGTCAGAAAATTTTAGCCATTAAATTTAATTACATTTGAGTTGGTTGTTTTTAAACACTAAACATTATTTTACGATCACAATGTTTTTCAGACTAATTAAATTCCTTCCTGCATAGGTGGTTTATTCAATAGTATATGTATATTATATCTGTCCATTCGATGTAGATAATATAAAGGAGATAAAATAAAACATTAAATGATACTTTAACAAATCGAAAGCTATAGGTCTAAGAAAAATATCACGACTAAAAAGAATTTCTTTAAAAAAATCTTCTAAGAAATAACACCTGCCAGTTATGTTTCTGCCAATCATTACCTAAGAATAGATTAAGGAAAGTTTCCAAGAAAACTGTCTGGAACAATTCAAATGCCAAAACCGATAAGAATATTTTCCTGTTATACAAATGTATTACTTTTACCTTTTGTTTTGAAAACAAAACACACAGATGAAAGAATCACATATAGATGTTACCGTTTATGACCGAAATCAAAAGAATGTCGACTTTCACAGATGAATGTCAAGAATCGCATAGTCCGAATATTTGTTATATCCGATTTGTGAATGTCCGAAATATTTGTTATATCCGATTTTATATTAATTTGTTCGTTGATATTATTATATATATTCGATATTTTAATAACTGCTGAGGATAGATTAGGAGAAACATCAATGTTCGAAGTACCGGTTAAATGCTGGGCGGTGGCACTTGATCTTAAAAAAACATTGATGTAGGGCATACCGGGTAGTGGCACTTAATTAGACCTATATTTCGGACATTTACTTTATTACCTACTTTGTCCGAAATATTACCTAGTATATATTTCGGACATTTACTAAAGCGACTATAGGATTGTCAACATTCACTGGTGGAAGTCAACAACCACCGTCAATAATTGAGAATGCTTCCACCAAAATCACGTGCATTCACACCATTTTTAAATTATTTTATATGAATGAATATTCTTGAATTAATACGCACAAATATTGGCATACTTTGGATATCGTCAATAGACTGTTTACAATAGAGTATATAATGCTGTGAGTTTGCTGTTTTGCACGCTGCTATAAACACTGTAGAAAGTGTGATATTGTTGACAGATGCCGCTGTAATCGCAAAATAAAAAGGGGTACAATTTTTAAAAGGGACGTACCTTAAAAAATACATGTCAGATCGAAAAAAATAAAAAATAAATGTGTTTGAGGTTTTGGCGAAAATAATGAAAAATAAAATCGAGCACTTTATGTTTAATCTGCAGACTAAAACCCATTCATAGCTATCTAGAATTTTTATAGCATCAGTAATGTGTAATAAAAATTATTTTTGGAATCAGATTATTATTTTTAGCATTTTAGTAACAAGCAAAACAATTTCATGGCTTGTGTAGTAAAAGATGTTATGTTCTTCAAGTTGTAACATTAAATTGTTTATTATCTGATTCGCTGAAAACATTCATTTTCGATCTAGGAAAACCTGAACAATCTAAACTAAAGCTTGGAAAATCGGTATTGTAAGTATCAAAACAAGATTTAATAGAAAAACAATATTTTAAGTATCCTTCAGTATGGGAATCAGGTATTCCTAAAATATACAAGTATATTGTGAGGAAGAGAGATTGAATTAAAGTCTTCATTAAGAAGTATCATTTGCTTCCTCTTGTATATTTTTAATAAAGATAACTACCCATTATTTGTGAAGTTCTTTTTAAAATCAAATCACGTTGAATAAGAATTTTCAAACAATCATTACGAACAAATAAACCTAAATCGGGTGACAGGGTGTTATATAAAGACTATCCTTATTATGCATTTTGAAAATCCTTATCAAAAACGAAAACCAAAAAGGATGCTTATTGGGGGTCGCAAATTAATAAACAAAAACACTGTATCAAAATCTAACCAATCCCATTACTGGAAGGCGCATATAATTATCAATTAAACTGTTATGATTGCTGGAATAAATAGATAAGAGTTAAAAACACACACTCCAAATTTGAACCTCCAATTAAGCCTGTTTTCATGTTTATTACATTTGCCTTTCTTTAGTGTGATTTACCAGATTAATTGCTTATTTAATTTTTTCTTCCTTTTGCTATTCCAAATATGCACTATTTGCTTTCATTTCTGATAAGGAGTGTGAAAATATATCTTTAAGGGTGGTTTTTACAGAACTCCTTGTAAAACTTAATTCCTGAAAATAAACGGCACCCATATCATTCATTTTTATTTTCGAATTCAAAGAAATATCTCTGGTTATAACTGCACTGTAGCCAAAAAAAAAGAAGAAAAAAAAGAAAGAAAGAAGGAAAAGAAACCTAATCGGTTAGACGAAAATATTAAATAGATTAACGATTTAAAAACTTTTACGCAATTAATATGAAGAATGCTAAAAAATAGACTTGCAACAAAAATATTAACATCGTAAGAATTATCATACATTAAGAACAATACAAATAAATGATTGTAATATTTCACTACTTATTAAAAAGTATTTAAGTAAATAGTTACATTATAACTAATATTCATGGTGCAATAAGTATAATGTAAGTAAATTAATAAATTGTTTATAAATAAATTTTTAACAATTATTTTAATTATTTATCTTCCCTGACTGTCCTCAAGGTTTTGAAAATTGTTTTTTTGCAAATCCTTGAAGCAGTGATAAACTATATTATTTCCAAATATCATTTTAAAAAATTGCTTTTAACAAATCCTTCGTGCTTTTTAATCAATTGTTTTGAATTCAAATGGAAGGTTTAAAATATAAAAAAATAATTAGCTAAGCGACAGATAAGGCTATTGATAACGTTATTTGTTTTTACTATTATCATCGAAACTTGAGAAAAAAAAATTGCATACATAAACAAAAATTAATATTCATTGTACTGATTTTTAGAATTCCTTTTAGAATTTCAGAAATTTGAATTTCTTTCGAATTTCCAGCTGTTTTAATTCTTAAATAAAAGAGAAAGAACGAAAATAAGTTTTATGTTTATGACAGTTAGCCCGGAGGCGAATTGACAAGACATACCGTAGATTGCAAAGGGTTGGCGAAATTTTCTATTGGCGTTAAAGGAGCGTTCTCGCAAATCGCAAAACAGCTGTGTGCTTATGTTTTTGCTTTGTTTTCGGTATCGCATAACATTCAACAAGTTAAATATGGGTGCGACATTTCAATTAAGCGGGTCTTCATTTGATTCTTCTGCATCAAATAAAATATAAAGCGTATTTTTTTGTTATAGCGCCGACATAATCGTTTGTATCTGTTGACTAAATTGTGTTTATTAGCGTTTTTTAAAAGGTCGTAATAGAACTAAGATAGAAAAATTACACATTATTACATATTCTATAATTTCATAACTTTCATTAAATGTATTTCGAGTAGTGAAATTCTTTTCCTACTTATCCACTAATTAGAATTAATAATTTCACAATAACCTTTAATCCTTAATAATGAAATGATTATTATAATAAAGTTTGCTTACTTAAAAGATTAAATTTTTTTATTTCTTATTGTTTATCAGAGACTTAGCTTCTAATTCTATATTCATTAATTAAACTTAATGGTTCTGCTCGATAACCATTTACAATTTTTTTAAAATTTTATTTAATTTTCTGTTATTATGAAATTCTTTAAATATTTTTCGACGTAGAGATTATTTAGCAATAATGCGAAAAGCTGAAATTTATAAATGTAAAATATTTGTAAATGTTTAAGAGAATTTCAGCACCTATTTTGTAGTAATTATTTTAATTGAAATGTTCATTATACACAGTTTTACAATAATAATCGTAAAATTCATTGAGCAATTGAGTATTACATTTTAAAATGCAAGTATAATTTAATAACTATTTCATTTTATAACTGCAAAACGGTAGATAAGTAACTTCGTTATGAAGTTTTACATGATACGAGAATATTATACGATTGCTTTATAATCAACTTAACAACAACTTAAGTTTTAAACTTTTTGTGGAAAAGAAAAAATTGAAAATTTCTCCTGTCATCGGTGTTAGCGATTAGAGAGTATTTTATCGTATAAATATTAAGTCAGTATTGTTCCCTTTTATATAAAAATGCATTTTGCTCCGGAAAAAAAAATCACTTGAATTTTGTCGATAGAAATTCCCTAATTATAGCAGCAAAAAGTTTTAAATTTCTAATCAAACTTTCCCTCATTATAATTTTGCGTAAAAAGTAATTATTAATAATATAAATGACTATTGAAAGGAATTAATTGAGAATGTCCAATTTTAATGAATTAACTGTTTACGCAATCAGATTAATAATTTTTTTCATAATTTACAAATGGAGAAAAAGTCTTTGCAGTTTAAAAGTGAAGAGAAAAATATAGTTGAGATTAAATTTATAAAGTAAGCACAACCCGAAAGAGATCCAAGTAATGGCATTAAAATCGAAATTTCAAAAGAAAAAAAATCACGTTTTAGTGTACAGTGAGCAGTAAACAAAAATCTAAAACTAACTTTTGATCTAATGATCAGATGTTTACGTTTACGTTCAAATGTTTACGTTCTAGGACTCAATCTTAATGGATCGAGAGGGTGAATTCAAATATGCCGCTTAATTATAGCAGACAATATATTTTAAGTTCGGAAATCAGACACTAAAACGAGCCTACTTTGAGAAATTTTTTTTGCTGAGTATTCGGATTTTTGATCCTCAGTATATAGGGGTTGCCGCAATCTGGAAATATTTTCCCAATAGTTTGGTCAGGAAAGCAATGCAATGTTAGGACCCCATAGTGTTAACTTTACTTTTTGCGCATTTCACCATATCTTGGGAACTTTCCAGTGAACTTTTAAGTGAATTGAAAATTTTTTGCACTCAATGTTTTAATGTTCATTTAATTTAGAATTTCCTTAATTCCCTACCACTATTGTAAGATATTTACTTTTCACCTAACTTGTAAAATTAAAAAGTTTAGAATTATTTACAAAATCACTCAGGCTAAATGATTGCGTTTTATTTAAACCTTATTTAGAAGGTATTTTTCTAAAAGTATTTCATTTAAAGTTTTTATCTAATTTTTGTTTCCTATTTATCTATATTTATTGAAAGTTAAGTTGATATATTTTAAGTTGAAATGAATGTCGCCCTGCTTTGCATAGTTCAAAAATTATTTCAAAGGAAACATAACTTAACATTAAACACTCAGGACTTACAATTATAAATCAAACAATCACTACATTTATTTATTAAAAAACACTCTTATGAACTGATAATAAAATGATCTAAGTTCTAAATGTGAGTTCTATAATATATAATTATTTAAACTCAGTATATACATCTAACCTCTGTTGTTGCCAATGGCTCAATTTTAAAATATAGTTTTTCTTTTACAAATTTTCGGATATTTTCATATGAAGGATAGTATTAAGTTTGAGAATTAAAAATTTTTGTTTAAAAAAATTGTTAAAACTTATAATTATTATTAATACTTGACAACAGGAATTTTTTAATAAAGGTTGAAAATTTTTTTAATTATGTTTTTTTTTAATTCTGTTATTTTTTTTAACTGTGTTTTTAATTACCTAATTCATATAACAGTATTTAGGAATCTATAAATTTATGCTACGTATGATGGTTGCAGAATAACCTGTACACAATATATGTAAATAAAATATATTTTTAAAATTGTGCATTTTCTATTAATTGCATTCATTATTCTTATACTGAAAGAGTATCAAGGTATCTATGACCTCCATAATAAATGAAGTATTTACGGCCTTTTATATTTATTAAGGAATTGAATCAATTTTTCACAAAGTTTAAGATCTCATCCCATTGAAAAAAAAATTATTTAATAAATATTTTTTTATAATAAATGCTTCTAGTAATAAAACAAACGCGATATAGGTCATTGAAGAAAAATCCCTTCATTTGTACATTTTTCCGTTCTTGAAATTATTTCACATATTTCTTTTTTTACTAGCGAATTTCCGATTACTTTAAAATTTTAAAAATATCGATTTTTTCATTTGCAAGAAATTTTTACTTTAAAGCGTGATAACATTTTTGAATACTCCAATTTTTTTTTCATATATATAATATGTCTTTGTTAATTTCTAAAAAAAATGTTCATAAAAAAGTTTACATTATTCTTTTATCAAGATTGATTTAACAGAGAAAATCACTAAATTAAAACAGGTTATGTTTTCTTACAATAAAAGTTAAATAGAATTAATTCTTCAAAATAGCGTTCCAATAAAACATGGTATTAAATGTTACGTTATTTTTTGTGATTGGTTCATTAATAAATTATTTTAATTTCTTCACAAACACAATTCTTGTAAAAAAATTAAAAAATTATATCTGTTGTATTAAAAAACTAGATCGTTTTATAAAATAGAAATTATTGCGCTTAATAAAATATAAATACAGTTTAGTTGTAACGTGATCCTAAGAATAAAAAGGTTATTTTCTTTTTTAATTCTAAAATGAATTAATGAGTTATTTTTATTCATCATGGCTAGTCGAGGAGGAGAAAAAAATATCGAATTTCACTGTTTAGGTTAATGTAATTTCATTCTCCCACCACATTTACGCGTAATCCATCGCCAATTCAACGTGCAATCGCCTAGTTTATAATCTACGGTATGTTTTGTCAATTCGCAGCCCGGAGGCCGCCCAAGGAAAAGGTGAAAGGACGACGTTTTTGATGTCCTGGAAATAATGAAAATCCGTAGGTGGAGGGAGAAGTCAAAACATAGGGCTATGGAATACAGTTCTGGAACAAGTCGAGGCCCACAAAGGGCTGTAGGGCTATAGAAGAAGAAGTAAATGAAAATCGATCGTTATATGTTTTTATTTACAAAACAATTAAAATAAATTATTAGAATCCTGTTAATTTTTAGGATCCTAAATTTTTAGGCTTTAATATTTACTGTGCGAAAAGAAAACGGTCAGGAAATCTGGAAGACAAGAAAACTCCTGTATCAGTACCCCCAGAGGTATGATTGTTATGGGAACATGGAGGACTTAATGACTCGACAGATTTAACATGCATCAGTCACCATTTACTACATTGGGAATCTTCGGCCAGCGGGGATCGAACCCACGACCTCTTGGACATGGGACCAGTGCCCTACCAACCAGGCTATGCCGGCCCCACTTTAGATAGATTATAAAAATTTTCAGTGTAGAAAATATCGGCCAATGCCCTTTAATATCAGTGCAATGACTACTAGACACTCAGAAATGGTCCCCAACCTCAACAAAATACCGGTCAACTGTTCTTAACATTAAAATAACAGTAAGGGAAATACCCAGCAATGCGATTAAGATGCATTTTATCACATTCACCAAAAGAACAGGTTATTATTTAAAATAACTGGATAAGAATGAGCAGACTATAGCCTTACTTGCCCGTTACTTCCTACGTTGATTTTTAATTTTAAGGTACTGGGCGATTTCATGGTATGCACTTGCTCAATATTCCTGACACTGGTGTTTTTTAACGTTAAGAGCCTTTCCTGATATTCTCTACACTGTTTTTTTTCTCATATGAGGTTAATACTATTATCAGGTATACACTTGTCCAGTATTCCTTAAACTGAAAAATTGTTGCAAAATTTAATACCACTCTTGACGTTTTTCAAATTCTTTACATGTAATTTTTAAGTGCTATTTGAAATTAAGATAGCATTGCAATACAAATTAATCTAAATTCGCAACATTTCTTATTAGGAGTTGGGAGTTTTGAAAATAGAGCGATAAATTTGAAAAAAATATTCAATAATATATCACATTTGCCAAATTTAGTGGTGATTATGAATAATCACTGGTAATTATGGATAATCAACAATTTATTATATTTCGTTACAAATACAAGTTCCATAGAGACAGTAATTAATCTGAATTTTCTGAATCCTTATCAAAAGTAAAAGCAAAAAAAATGTACTCATTGGAAGTAGCAAATTATTGTTCAATTGGGAAAAAAAACAAAAGCACTATTGAAATCTGTCAAATTACAGTTTAAGAAAACAGATGAAATAAACAACAAGACAGGTTTGAATGTGAGAAGAAATAGCTGAATTGAAGGACTATTATTAAATACACTTTTAAGGTTAAATTTCCAATCAAATCTATTTTAATGTTTATAACATTCATCCTCCTCTACTTTAAGGTCAGATTTCTATATCGTTTCTTGATTTTTTTCCCCGCATAGATATTATTTTGAGACTCTGTGTATATTTAGTTTCTGTTTTGATTAGAATTCTAAAAATTCATAATGAATCTAAAAATGCATATGAAAGGCAGTGTTTACAGAACACATTGTATCAAAAGTTTTATCTATTTTGTTTTGGTGGCAAAGTTATAAATAACTGAAAAAAAAATTTCCAAAATGCGCAATAACGAATATAGTTGAAATAATCGCTTTTTTTACTTAAAATTAAAAAATTTCTAACGATCCCCCGTTAGAGTTTTAGTTCAAAAAACGAACTGTTATCTTAAAAAATAATTGCAAAAAACAAATTTTTAATTCATTTAAAATATAAAATATGAATTACTAAAATGCAAAGTTATAATTCATTTATTACAGCAAATGGAATTTTTATTCAAATATTTAAATTTAATATAGTCTTTAGTTTTAGCCTTTTAATGAGTAAACCTGTGTTAAAGGTAAAAGCTTCTAACCACGACTTACTTCCAAACAATAATTTTTCAAATTTGAACTTATTTGCAGTTATTTAGTTCTAAGAGAAACAGCTATTTTTTAATGAAATTTCTCCAACTTACGAAATCGATTTTTGATAAATTTTTGAACACAAAAGAAAAAAGAATAACTACTTTTTATGGATTTTATATTTTAGTACAAATATAATTTCGAGAATCTAAAAAATATTTTTAGCAACTATTAGACTGTTTTTCACATTTAAAAATATCAAAATATATTTTTGCTTGTGATTAGAGATTCAGAAAAAAAATATAGAAAAATCACACCGGTGTCCCATCTGCAAAGGCCGTATGAGGCATAGCATATTCATTAACAGCAGAAAACTAAGTGGCTGGCCTTCAACGGACCAATCCACGGAACTAAATATCAACTTGCTTACACTGACCATACTCACACCCATCAATTTCAGTTGTCTCACGAAATAATTTAGAGTGACTTCTATAAATGTTTGATTGACCTTCACTCAAGTATTGGTCATGGCAAAAACAACAGTTACAAAGAAAATTCAAGAGGTTGGTATTGAAAAAATAAATGATGTATTTCCGTATAGCTAATGAAAAAATTACAACCTAATTGAATCTTCATTTAGTTCTCTTCAATAAGGTTAATATCAAGATCGAATATATTTATTTGAGTCATCATAAAGAATTCTTTATTTTAAATTTACCTTTTTTTAACCTTGCCAGAAGAAGAGATTTACGGGTACATTTGAATTTTTTGTAAACAATGTTTTTGACTCTATAACCTTGAATGTAATTTTGAGGTTCATTGTTAGGGCAAGGGACTATAATGAAATATCAATGGAGATTGATTTGGCCTTCGCAAAGCACTTAGCGATCAGAATAATAGTGCTTCGAACACCATAAATTTCCTAGAAAGATCTATATTAAATCATTATGGTCATAAAAGTGTTTTGTGGTCTTTATTTCTCTGAAAAAAAAACTAGTAATGATTTATAATTAGCTCTACTGTCAACAAATATGATCAATAGTCCCATAGTTCTTTAAGAAGAAAGAATTAGTGAGTTTACTACAAAGCAAAGAAGTGAAAGTACTAAAATAAGAAGTGGTAATAATGAGTTGCAACAGAAAATTTGCAAAAAAGATTAATTAGATTTGGTATCTCTAATTTCATATGAGCAAGAAGTGAGGCAATACAGTAAGTTTGTAAAAAAAAAAAAAAAAAAAAAAAAAAAAAAAAAAAAAAAAACGCATTAAAATGTTGGAAGAAAATAGTACCATATTAAAATTTAGAGAAACTGAATTCAACAAACATAATGGTTCCCGATTCAGTTAAATTACTGACTTGGGAACTTTAATTACTGAATGTTCGTTGAATTCAGTAACTTCAGTTAAATTACTGAATTCAACAAACATTATGGTAGTGAGTTTACTACAAAACAAAGAAGTGAAAGTACTAAAATAAGAAATGGTAATAATGAGCAGCAATAGAAAATTTGCTAAAAAGATTAATTAGATTTGGTATCTCTAATTTTATATGAGCAATAAGTGAGGTGATACAGTAAGTTTGTAAAAAGAGAGAGAGAGAGAGAGAGAAATGCATTAAAATGGTTGAAGAAAACATTACTATATTAAAATTTATAAAAACTGATTTAAACAAACATTATGGTTGCCAATTTTATTCGGTTATGGAACCCTAAACAATCGAGCTTCTTTTAGCGGAACCCCATTTTTTTTACTTAAAAAAAAGTTCATTAGTAGCTTTGAATATGCTAACTAAAAAAAGTTATTTTGAAATATTTAGTTTGTAAGATTGTATTTTAGGCGATGATTTATCTGAAGCAGCTTCTAGTCGAATAGTTTTTGGCGTATGTATAATTTGAATAATAGTCAGAATTATAAAATAATCGGAATTATGGTTTATTAGAATTATAAAATAATCTGAATTATGCTTTATCAGAATTATAAAATAATCTGAATTATGCTTTATCAGAATTATAAAATAATCTGAATTATGCTTTATCAGAATTATAAAATAATCTGAATTATGCTTTATCAGAATTATAAAATAATCAGAATTGTGGTTTTACTGACAGAATGGTTATTACAGATAAATAATGTTCCGTCTTGAATTTGATTATTTCATTTTGAATTTTAATGAGAAATACTGATGCTGTTCTGACGCGATAATCGCTTTCAGTTAAATTAGTTTATTTCATAAATGCAGATAAATACAGAAGAATTAATAGGGCTATTTACAAAATAAAACATTTACAAATTTGTTATACATTGGAGATTAAAATGGGCTGCAGGTGTGTAGAACAGAACTCTCTACCCATGCAGCACTTTGCATGCTTTTCCCATCAGCGTGTGGAAAGTCATAGGAGAAGGAAGCACGTTAGTTTCTGTCTTGGGTGATCATAGTTCCAAAAGAAAGCGTCGCGGAAATTTAAAAAAAATATTTGTTTCAATTAACTATGAAAAATATTAAGTTTGTTAAAAAAATAAGTAGAGTACAATGAGAAGATCTGCCATGACTCGATCCCAGGCTACTTTACAGTGGTTATTTTCTTTTTTCAAAATAAAATTTTAAGAAGCATATATTTACATATTTAGCCCGGCACTGTTGATATTGTAGTTGGTGTTAATAGCAGTATTATTAGTAATAAATAATGAAAATTAAAATAATAGGAAATTATACTCTTTCAGGATTTTGGCATTTTTATGAAGTTCGGAATTTTAAAAGATTTAATTGGTGTTCTTTCTAATATAAACGAACTAATTTATTTTATCTAAAAGGCCCAATATCATGTTAACCAGAATTCAAATTGAGGAAACGTACACACCAATTACGCCGTTTTGCATAAAAACATTTCAAAATTGCATAATTAAAATTGGATTATTAAAAATAGTATATTTAAACAAAAATTAAATAAATCCAGAAGCTAAATTTTACATCAACAACATGGGAATTTTGAAGTTAGAATTTCTGTAAAAAAAATTTTAAATTTTTCCATTCATTTTGCATAAAAAATGGATATTAAAGAGTTTAAAATAATTCAAAAAAAGTTAAAAACTATTAAAAATTTACACTTACCTAGTCATTGTAGAAAACATCTGTTTAAACTCTTATTACTTTCAAAATGTTTAGTAAATACCGATATTTAATTAAGCTCGTTGGTTGCTTCCAGCTACTTATATTTGCCCAAGTAAAGCATGCTAACTGCCAAGTGAGACTTCAATAACCACTGTGCTTCCCACAAAAGTTCGAATGCTAGGTTGTTGTTGTAGCACTACGTCGCTCTAGAGCTGCACAATGGGCTATTGGCGACGGTCTGGGAAACATCCCTGAGAATGATCCGAAGACATGCCATCACAATTTTGATCCTCTGCAGAGGGGATGGCGCCCCCGCTTCGGTAGCCCGACGACCTGCATGCGAAGTCGAGCTTTTTACGGCAGAACAGTTTAACGAGGACCAATCTTCCGCACACCCTCGGTCCCTACGCAGACTGATCCAAGTGGTCACCCACCCGCACACTGACCATAGCCAGTGATGCTTGACTTCGGTGATCTGCTGGGAACCATGTCTTAACGATCAGTCAACTGCGGGACTGGAATGCTAGGAGATAGCGGGGTACGATTCCTGCTGAAATCCTTGGAAAAGGAAAACTTTTGCCTCATCTCACTTCTGATAGCACCTACTATAGTTTACTCACAACTTTACAAGAGTGTTTTTATTTGAGTTCACAAAGCTTGAGGATTTATGAAACATATAAAATTAAGTTATCCAAGGCAACATGTCCCGGTCCCGCAGTGGACTGATCGTTAAGACGCGGTTCCCAGTAGATCACCGAAGGCAAGCATCACAGGCTATGGTCAATGTGCGGGTGGGTGACCATTTGGATCAGTCTGCTAAGGGACAGAGGATGTGTGGTATTGGTCCTCGTTAAACTGTTCTACCGTAAAGTGCTTGACTTCGCGCGAAGGTTATCGGGCTACAGAAGCGGGGGTGCCATCCCTTCTGCAGAGGATCAAAATTGTGATGGTATGTTTGCCGATCATCCTCAGGGAAGTTTCCCAAACCGTCGCCAATAACCTATTGTGTAGCTCTAGTGCGGCGTAAATAAACTACAACTACAGCAACAATCAAGACAAGTCTAGTTCGAGTCCCAAAGTCGCTAAAGAATGCTTACGAAAAGCTAACAAATGCTTGAAGAGATGCTTCATGGTGACGTTACGATCAGTTTGTACTATTTTTTTCAAATAGTAGTAGTAGAACTTAATTTGCTCCACACCAGAACTACACAATGGGCTATTGGCGACGATCTGGGAAACAACCCGGAGGATGATCCGAAGACATACCATCAAAATTTTGATCTTCTGAAAAAGCTATGACTCCCATGCTTTGGTAGTCCGACGATATACGCGTGAAGTCTAGCACTTTACGGTAGAAGAATTAAACGAGGAACGATACCATGCACTGTCGGTGACTTAAGCAAGCTGATCAAAGTGGTAATCCACCAGCTCATTTACCACAGTCAGTGATGCTTAACCTCAGAGTTCTATTGGAAATCGTGTCTTACTATCAGTCTATTGTGGGAAGTGCTTATGACACAGATGGTTTGTAAACCCATGTTAAGTCGAAGAACTAGTAGCATAAATTAAAGACGGACATCACAAAGAGGCAGCCAGGGTAACGGCGAAGTTCAAACGCAGTACTTCAACGCTACAGAGAGTTTGGAAAATTGGCAGGGCCTCATTAGCGGAAGGGTATCGCCCGCCAAGCGTTGGGCGAAGTGTGGAGGTGGCGGGTTCAAATCCTGCCGAAACCCTGGATGCATTCCTCATGTCTGTCGTCCCGCAGTGGACTGATCGTTAAGACACGGTTCCCAGCAGATCACCGAAGTCAAGCATCACTGGCTGCGATCAGTGTGCGGGTGGCTGACCACTTGGATCACTCTGCGTAGGGACCGAGGGTGTGTGGTATGGGTCCTCGTTAAACTGTTCCACCGTAAAGTGCTCGACTTCGCGTGCAGGTCGTCGGGCTACCGAAGCGGGGGTGCCATCCCCTCTGCGGAGGATAAAATTGTGATGGCATGTCTTCGGATCATCCTCAGGGATGTTTCCCAGACCGTCGCTAATAGCCCATTGTGCAGCTCTAGTGCGACGTAAATGAACAAATCAATCAATCATTCTTCGTGTTGTCCTTCTCTGAATAATTGTTCTATTTGTCCTTCGACTTGGCAAAGGTTTATAAGCCTAAATTGAGAACACAAGCCTGCAAATGTAATTCCAATAAAGCAAATTGGCCAAGTTCTTATCAAGTACTAAATCCTGCGAATCCAAATTCGACACCAGTGTTTAATTTAGCTTACTAAAAATAGTTTATTGGCATTAAAATGTTGTTTTAGTTTATGTTTTTACATTCTTACTCTTTCTTTTTGAAACTTGTATAAATTAGCACTTTTTTAGGAATTGGAAAAGAAATATAATTTCCAAGCATGCATTGTATTTTCAGAATCTTTTCCGATTAGTGCTCCAAAATCTCTTAAGATCATCAGTATTCACACTTGAAAACATAAACTGTAAAAACTATGGTGCAATACTTGTCCGAATATGGTGTTAAAGAACTCCAAAAATTATGAGAATGAATACTTTATTTTAGGTTAACACCGAATCGCACCATTTTTGAGAATGACACTCGCAGAAACTTTTTGTGCCTTAAAAATATAGGTTTTGCTAAATAAATTTGCTACATTAATTCCTAAATTGTCCTATGAAGCGTAAAAACTTAACACGCGTTTTCAGGCAAAAAAAAATTTTTTTACTGTCTTTTTCAGATATAGATGCAACAAAGAATGCAAAATATATGACATCATTTTAAATAATGACATATGAAGAAAATATTTATGTCTTAAAATGATGGATTGTAGTGCATATTCACGAAATTAATTTCTGAAGTCTCCTTTGTAACACAAATGTGGATTAGTTCCATCAAAAAGTCTTTCACAAGGGTGAATTTGTCCATATGCATGGCTCAGGAATTCGCTCGTCTTCTGGGATGGGTTTAAAGTTATCAAGGTTACGTAGTTGAACTTTATTTGCCGATATAGCCGGGCTGTTTCACGATGGTGATAAAATAAAATAAGCAGTATATAAAATTCAACAAAAATGAGAAATGTAAGAAATTAAATAGTTGACTACAACAATATGTACATTCTTTTTTGTTTAGTCATAATACAAACTCGTTTATTCCTATATTTGTTTTCGACACAAATGTATTCTTCTATTCAACAGTTTTATTTATTTATTTTGGTAACGGGATAATAAAAAATTGTTTCTCACGGTTAAGGCCGTTAGCCTAATAATATGCTATTTTTAAAGATATTGTTAGTTTCTAACATTTATTCATGATTGTTAAGTTCCATCCATCTTCAACCTCCGTCTTCTAAGAAAATTATGTAAATAGCGCAAAATATCTATATGAAGAAAAGACGCAGCTTAGTGATTAATTAAAAGCGTTTGTGAACTAATTTTTTAATTTTTAAAATGATATTCCATAACTGCATTCCTAGAGCTCATAAAAATATGCAAAAATTGGGAATTATACCTTGATTTTAATAATTTTCCTCCAGATGGAAAAATCTGACCAAATCAGGGCGTGAGGGGTGTGTGGGATCAAATAAAAAGCTGATTAAAAAGTAGGAGAAGTTAAAAAATTCTATACTTAAGTTGAGTTTTATGTAAATGAAAGCAGAATCTATTTTAAGGCAAAAAATCTTTTATCTCCCACAAAATATCTTTACTTTTTATAAATGTAAGCACAAATTTAACGATCCAAAACTTCATTGCTAAACATCATTGGTGTTTTCCCCTTCACCCCTTTTTTTCACGCATATTTAGATGAATCAGCAATTTTTTTTTAAATGTTTAACATCTTTTTAACTAAGCTATTTACCCGTTTTAAAGTGCAGTTTATTTTTCTGGGCAAAAAAATTTCGTAGAAAACCCTTCAAAATGTCATTTATTTCTAATTTATTTTTAACCCTCCTAATTAATCATAGTAATTAAAGTAAATAAAAAGTATTTAGAAAATTAAATGGCTGCTTTTAATGCTCTTTAAATAATTTCTATTGCTTTCATAATCTTTCTATTTGCTATTGCATATTTGAATAAAATAAAAATAACTATACTTCATAGATGGCAGCACCATTAATAACTTTCCTCACCTATATATTTTGTCTTCTTGAATCTGCTCTTTTCCCTTTCTCTCTATATATCCATGCCCTCTAGGGAGCAGTTAGTCGAAACAAAGTTGTTTCTTTATAGCAGCTGTATGTAATTTGTTCTCTTTTTTATTTGATTTTTATTAATTGTAATAATTAATAATGATAAATAACATTCTATATTAGTCTCTGTGCCTTAAAAATCTAAAATTCGTAAATCTTACGGATGTTAAACACATTTTTTTTCGAATTTTTTAGAGATTTATAATTTGTAGATTTTAAAATTTAAAAAAAAAAAAACTAATATATTCTTTAAAATTATTCTATATATCATTCTGAAACTCAAATGTTTGAAATAAAAGATCCAATTTAAGTGCTTACAAAAAATAAATAAAATAAAGAACATTCTTGTAAGCAATCTAAGCCTGCCCAAAACATTAATTTCATATAAAGCACAATAAATCGGAAAATGTTAATAATTGCTGAGATAGAGTGTCATTATTGTCTGTTAAAGTTCAATTAGTTTGTTATTAAATTCTAATTATTTTCACTCTAAAAGTCTTTCAAAATATGATTTTACTCCTGTATTTAAATTACTAGTTACTTTGTTATCTGGGTTGTGTACAAAATTAGAAGAGCATTCACAACATTTGCTAAGATGAGGCTATATATTAAGAATGATAAAAAAAAAAAAAATGATACCTATTACCGTCAGGAAATATGAAAAAGATTTTCGTGGTTTTCCTTTGCTTATAATGCAATATTTGATTATTTTATTTTAATCTTAATTAAAATAAATTATTCTTTTAACTATCATAAATGTGAATGTACTCCGTATGCGATTTACTTTGTTTTATGAGTTGTGTTAAAAGTACGAACATCGTTTCGTTATATTCACAAAGAAGATAGGCCATCTATTAAGGATGATAAAAAAAAAATTTATAAAAAAATGATTGATCATTAAAAAATAATTTCTTTGAGATAATGGGCATTTAGCTGGAACAATAATACCGGTAAAAGCAATCAGAAAAAAATCTTTGTGATTTTTCTTTTGCGTGTAGCGCAGAATTTGATAATTTTAATTTCAATTTAATCTTGATTAAAATAAATTATTTTTACAACTAACATAAATACAGCTTCACTCCAATATTTAAATCGCGAGTTAGTTTGATTTCTGGGTTGAGTTAAAAAATACAAAAATATGAAGAGCATCTCGTTATATTCACAAAGAGGATTGGCTGCCTGTCGAAAATGCTAAAAAAATTATTCATTCTAAAAATTAAAAATAAAATCATTGCGATTACTGCGCATTTAGTTGGAATTTTGAAATGTCTAGCAATCTGAAAGATATTTTCCTGGTTTCCCTTTACATGTAACGCAAAATTTGTTTGTTTTCTTAAAAAAAAAAAATAATAAATAAATAAATAAAAATTATTCATTAAGGTAGCAATGCCCCAATATTTACATAAATTGAGTTATTTTATCTTCCTTCCTTGTTAAAACTAGAAAAGAAGAGCATTTGATTAATTGCAATTCACTAGCAGGGTAGATAGTCATTTGCAGATATGATTTGGCAGATTTCGATGTAAATAATTTATAAATATATATATAAAAATTCGACTAATTATTCGTGGTCTTGTACCTTGCGAATTAATTCATCATGACTTAAATTCGAAAAGAAGTTTAAAGGCATTTATAAAGATCGGAAATCGATGGACTCTCTATACAATCAAATTGATAATAAATGCTACAAATAATTGTCTCGATGAAAAAGATTTTGATCTTTAAATCTCATAAGAAAAGTTAAAAAATTTAAAATTTTTAAAAAAAATGTGTCACATAAAGCATTTTTAATTATAACGATTTTAAAACAATAATAGTAAACTAATAAAATTCAAAGGGTTTATATTTTGAATACGTTTTGTTAAATGTATACACCAAATATTTAAATATTAAAAAAATGCTAAAACAAGCATTTATACTTAAGTTATAATAGAACCAGACGCTTCAAACTATAGTAACTATGATTGAATAAGCTAATATCCTTCCTTCTGTTTTAATTAACCCAAGTTCTAAAAAACCGAAACTTAAGTATATAATTGTTCGTAATCTGCATGATCTCTGGTTTTAAAACTTCAATAAGCAAACGAATAAATTATAAGCGATGTACATGCATCTTTAAGCAATATACAACATAATATTAGTTTTCAAAGCTAAAAAAATTTTAAAATTTAAAATAAACTGCTTTTAAATTATCAATACTGATTACTCGGGTATGTCAGAAAAAACCGGATTCGAATCCAGGCGATGACTGACTATCAATACGAGTTCCGCACCCGGCTCACACCGACCACAGAGCTGGCGTCCTCATTAGTAGACGGATCATGGGTTACAGTCCCCTTGCCGTCAGACTAACCATGGAAGGTTTTCTCACCGTGTAACGCAAATGCGGGTTAGTTCCATCAAAAAGTCCTCCACGAAGGCAAATTTCTCCTAATTCATGATCCAGTAGTTCCCTTGTCTTCTGTATTGGGTTCAAAATTGCAAGGCCACGGAGTTGAAAACTAGTAGTCGTAAACTCAATATTGGGACGCCTGTTCAACTATAGTTTGTCTAAAGTAAGAACTCCCCAAGCCATTTGTCTGGACCCATGAAGGGGTGACTATGGTAACGAGGTATAACTATTTTAAGTAGGGGTATGTGGTCACTGTTTAGGACAAGTTTTTGCTCGGGTCGGAGAGGGAAAGGTAATCGTTTTCTTCAGTCTACTGTATTAGACCCTAAAATGCGCTATTCTTGTTTCCACTGCAGGAGACGGCCTCAGACTTTGTGGCGGGGGGAGTTCTTACCGTAGACAAACTATATGGTTGTAAAAATAAATAAATAAATAAAAATAAATAAATTTAAAAAAACGGGAAAAGTGAGAAGTCTTTATCCTCTATAATAGTCTCTGATCTTAACGGATTTGAGAAACAACTTAAACACACGAGAAACAAGTTAATTATTAAACAATTAAATAAATTTGATTGTTTGAACACATTAACATATTGACTGTATACATGGTAAAACTGCAAAGACTCTTGAAAATCAAAGGCTTTGTAGAAAGTGAGAAATATCAAAGAGGAAATTAAGCTCGCTTTCAAATTTTTTGTAGTTTCTTAATTGATCGAACAATTTTGGAAAAATGTGTTGAATTGTTACTGTTATTCAGTTATTTATTCATGTTATTCAATTATTTATTATGTTTTTTCAGTTAGTTATATTATCTCAAAAAAGTTGGACTCTTTAAATTCTATTTTTCAGGAACAATTGAACCGATTAAGCTCAAATTTTGTATTTTGCCATACAAAATTGCATTGTTTAAAATGATGTAAAAAATTTTATTCATTACACTTTGAAATTTATTCAACGATTCTTAAATTAAATAATAAATATTTACTAAAAGTTATTTTTTGCATGGAATTATCTTCGGATAAAAGAATTTTATAAATAAGAGAAAATTTTTTCAATTCGCTTAAAAAAATCGCGAGACATAGCGAAACACTCAAAAAGTAAAATTAACATTAAGGGGTCCAAACTTTGCAGTACTCTCGTGACCGAACTATTGGGACCATATTTCCCAGATTGCGGCTACCCCCATATTCTTTGATCCGAATCCATCCGTCAAAAAAAAAGGTATATTAATTAATAGAAAGTACGTTTTTGTGTCTAATTTCATATCTGAAAATATCGTCTACACTTATGAATTAGAATATTTGAGGCTACCTCCTCGAACTATTAAAATTGAGTCTTAGAACGTGCAAAACCGATTATTAGATCAAAAGTTATTAATGGCAGTTCGTTTTTTTCTTTTCTTTTTTTCTTTTTTTGCGCACTGTTAATTATAGGTAATACAATTTGAAAAATAATTGTTACTTCTTTTTTATAAGCCTAGTGTAGTCGTTCAAAAAATAACTTTTTAAACATATTTTTTTGTAAATTATAGCTATTATTGCAGTATTTATATCACAGAATATAAAATATTTAAATATTTTGTACAATAATACAAGAAGGCCGATGAGCAATTAAACTAAGATAAAAAGGATTTTTTATTCATTTTCTAAAAGCCTTTATTTATATTGTTGAATTTTATTTTAATATTTATTTTTTATAATTTAATATAATAACGAAAATTAGACAACTTGACTTGTCTAAGAATCAGATGAAATAATAAAACACGGTTCTTTTAATTATAAAAAAAGAAGAAAAACATAAGATAAATGGGTAATTAAAAAATTTTCTAACTTTTTAATTGATATATTTTATTGATATATTAATTGACATATTTTTGATATATTTTAAAAGCAAAAATTCCCTTATACGTATAAATTTAATTAATAATAAATCGCATGCATATTTATCACACTTACGTGTTGTGCTGATAAAATTGTTACGCAATTTGATAATTTGTATAAAAGACTTTTGGACAATCTGCAAGATCGTTTTGGACAGAATGGTTTAAATTACTGTTTTTTAAATTTTGTCTACCCTGGGTTAAATACTTTCTAAGATGTTCTTATTTTGTAAGAACGCGTCATTTCTTACGAAACGCTGCCTTAACACGAAAATGTACTCCCTAATTTTATTCCAACGCACTTGAAACTTATTTTTCCTTTCGTTAAAATAATTTAAATCTAATATAGTTATTTATTTCTGATAAGTTTATTTAAAATAATCATCCTTCACTGTAAAAATAATGGGTTTTACGAAGCAGCACTAAAGGTGCAAGTATTTTTTCCGTAATTTGATCCGGAATTTTTAAAGCATAAGTAAAAAAAAAAAAATTAAAAAAAATTAAAAAAAAAAAAAAAACAGAAATACATAGAATATAAAATTTAAAGATTCTGATTTTGTGCTATACCTTTTCTTTTTGGAAACACAATATTATAAAAAGTCTGAAGAGTTTTAGTATTAATATTTCCATTCATTATTCTTTCAGATATATTTAAAAAAAATTGTAAACACCTACACCATTTATTATAAAAACGAGTTTTAATGTTCATTTTTTTTATTCAAGAAAAATATTAAGGGTTTAAATTTCTTTTGATTATTCATTAAAATCAATTATTTTCAGTTAAATTGCTATTAACAATAGTATAAGATTTTAATTTTTATGTCTAAATTTCACTTTTTGCTTAAAAATATCACATATCCTTCTAATGTTGAAGATTTCTTTTTATATTAATTGCGAAAAATATAAACGTTTCAAGGTGAAATTTGTACAATAGCACTAACACCTGGTTTCTTTATCCATTGTTTAACCCATAATGATTGGTTAAAGTCATTAATAATTCCGGTTTAATAATGAAGCTTAACAAAGAAGAATGGGATGATTTTTATTATATTTCTGGAACAAAGATGTTTAAAGGCAGTAAAAAACTTCCAGTGGAGTTTTATTTATTTTATTATTATTATATTTTTTGCCTTACATGTTGTAAGACAGCGTTTCTCAATAAGAGAATTCTGACTATTACATATCCTAGATATGGCCGTGTTAAAGTCACAACGGGATTAGTTTTTTTTTCCTTCTTCTTCTCTTTCTTTTTAATTTTCCTTTTTCTTCCACTTTAAAAAGTGTAAGTACACTCAGTGTAAATATTTTATTCTATCTATGCCAAATTTGATACAAATCGAACTCTTATTGTTGCTAATTTAATTTCTTTAACTTTTATTTATTTATATGTTTATTTATTTATTATTATTATTTTACTTCACGAATGATATCGTTTTGTCTCATCATTTATAAAAGAAAGGAAAAAAGAAAAATGAGGTAGAAAGGGGGAGAAAAAACAGGAACTTTATCACGCCCATATGCTTACATATTTAATTCGAGAACTATGAATAGTACAGTTTTATGAAAGAGGACATTTCAATATTCGTCACTTGCACCTTGATGGTGTTTTCATTAAAATTCATAGAAATTTTATGACTTTATTTCTGTACTATTAAATTGAATAAAATATTTAAAGCCTTCTACAACTTTTTGTTAAATAACCGCCATTACGAGAAAATCAATCGTGTAACTTTAAGTCAAAAAGCATACAAAATCAATCAGTAAAAAAGTATATATTTATCCATATTATTTACAAATAAGTACATAAGGCATGTTTTGGTTTTAGGTAAAAGTTGGCACTTATCACATGTATAAATATAAAGTAGAATTCATTATTTTACAGTGACCAATACAGCAACAAATGATTCCTTTACCCTTTGACGCAAATGAGTCACCGTTGTCCCTTTCATATAATTTTTTTCTGATGTTCTATTTACAATCAAAAATATATTTTGGTGTTTTTTAAATTATAAAAGTCAGTTTGATAGTTACTGAAAAAATCTGTTACTATTTATTTATACTAAAATACTATACTAAATACTAAAATACTATTTATACTAAAATATAAAATCCAAATAAGAAGTAGTTTGAAAATAATTTTTTTTTTCTTTCAAATTAAAAAATCATCAATAATTGATTTTATAAATTAAGGAAATTTCAATGATAAATAACTGTTTTTCTTAGATCTAGATGACTGCAAATAAGTGCAAATTTGAAAAATTGTTATTTGGAAGGGAGCCGTGTTTAGAAGATTTTTTTAACGCAGAAAAAGACGCTGGCGTTTCATGTTTATTTCGTTACTATAAATTATTAAAATGCTACTGACTATTATATTTTTCACTAATTTTGGCCTAAATTAAAACACAAAAAAAAAATGAAAAATATGTTTCTTGAAATTCTGCATCTAAGGGTTAAAGGAATGTCAATGTGCATGAAAATATAGTTTTTATACAAATGTACCATCTTTAACTAAATTTTACTCACAATTCAAAATTAAACATTTTATATGATTGGTTACTCACAGCAAATTCATCGCATTCCTTAATGCCAGAAAAAAAAGAATACTAAATCTAAAATAAATTTATCACAAAGGAAATCATTGATCAATAGGGAATGTCAAAGAAACGTTAATTTTTGGAACCTAACAGAACTAATTTAATTAAATGTCGTAGGATATCAATTACGTCTCTTATAAAGACAATAATAAAAAAAATTATAATAATTTGCTAACAATTTATCAAATTTTAAATACTTTTTATGCTGAATATGATTATGATTTAAAAGGAAAAACATTTCTGCTATACAATAAATGCTTGGACAAAGCCAAACATTTCAAAGATTTAGTCAGTAATCAGTATAAAAAGCTGGTCAAGATTTTACGTAAAATTTAATAATACTGCTTAAAACATTTTATATTTTCCTTTGCTTGCTTATTCGTTTATCTCGCTTGTTTAACGCTTCTATTTTCAGCATTGCGTTTTAATTCCAAACATATCTACATTCTATATCTACACCCATTATTTTTTAAATTAGTTAGTTTAAATTTGCAAGAAAATACAATTCAGTTAGCATTTATTTTTTTCAAAACATTATGAGCTTTGTAGAAAACTTCATTATTTACTTTCAAACATTTAAATCTAAGCATGAATACAAAATTTTTCCAAAAATAATTTTGATTATTTGGTTAGCTATTATCATTTGATCCAGCAGATTTGGAATTGATCGGTAAAAAGAATTTTTTTCATTCGAAAGCCAAATTATCGAATTCTTAATTTCCATTGACTAGAGACAAAAACAGAATTTTTTAATTTCTACGTCTGATATACAATCCGATTGTTTACCATATTCATTGATTCTACTAATATCATCAATAACTTTACATTGACTAATTGCATTAATTGTAGTACAGCGAACAGTTGCTTCAAACATTGCCTGACTAGGAGAAGCAGACACTATTAGAAGATAATTGTAACTGAATTGTTGAGACTTTGTTTCTAACATGCTAATGTTTACATGGTCCATTGATCCATCTGTTACACGCGCATCAAAAATTTCATCCAGTACAAGTGTAGAACACTTTTCATATACCCGTGTCCAGTTATTTACGGTATCAATCACAGTTTCAGCAGCTTTTTCTACAATTGCATAGCTCTTAGATATAGGCTTTGAGACTTGGCAAGTGCACCAATGGGGTGAAATTCCAGCTTCTGAACATGTTCTATTGGCGGGTATTTCATGAAAAAGGCTAAGTCCAGGACTAAGCTTTGAAATAGAGAAAGTAGTCTTTGACATCATGCTAGCTAGATGAAGGATAGTAGCATGTATATCATAAGGAGAAGTCAAACGCTCGCTGTTGATAACTAAGTTTTTGTTAATAGTCGGATTTTGCTTTAGAAACCATTTTGGCATAATTAAATGCATAAACGGCAATCGTTCTTCGTATTGACCAATACGAGTTTTTCGTATGTCCCCATAACGGATTCCGTGATCGCTGAAAAAAACTAGCATTGTATTATCTAGAAAATTATTTTCATTTAAGTGTTTCAATAACTGATAAGTCGGCTCATCGGCATACCCAGCAAAGTTGAAAACATCGTGTGTTAAGCGTGCCAGAAATGAAAAAGCAAAGAATGGACGGGTATTATTCATGGTGCCCAAAAAGCTCTTTAAATAGTCATATATTACCTCCATTTCCATTTTACTGCCAAAACACTGCTTTTCTCTTATATCAGACTTTTCAACAGCTAAAGCAAAAGGTCTATAATAATAATCAGTTGGTGGACTTTTAAAACCGTTTCGGTAATAGTTAAACGTGGCAATGTCGGGAGCATCTTCAGCAAGCAATGTTCGATATCCAAGGTCAGCAAAAGCTTTCCAAGAAAAGTCTACATCGTCAAAAAAGCGATTTTTTCTAGCATCATCATAATAAAATTGATAAGAATGCCCTGTTAATAAAGGTACTAAATTTGGAAAAGTGTTATCACCTACTTTATTATAACCGTTCATCGTTATAGGAGATAAATACTTTGTTAGGTAATCTTGGCATTTTGGAAAATGGCGTATGAAATTTAAATGAGAAATTGAATCGATTCCTATAAACATAACATTCACAGGCCTTTGAGCTTTTAGCTTTGATTGATGATTCAAACAACGTCTCTCAACTGAACTCTTCAAAGGAGTTAAAGGAAGAAATTCACTAAATACTCTATCATTATCATCAAAATGGCACGTTGTTTTTATGAAATCAATCCCTAAAGGTTGATCCCACACTAAAGTATGAGATTTTGATAAATTAACACGATTGTCAATGTCTTTATCAGTAACTGTAGAATTCCTTTGTATTTCTTGAAAAGTACAATGCACTGATTTTAAGTCTACTTCGTAATAATATTCCAACAGGGCTTCTTCTAAACTTATAACGCTATTTGGAAGAACTCTTAAAAAAGACAAAGGTCCGGAACACTTGTAGGGAGTAATAACACGCTTAAATATTGATTGGACAGAATCGTCCCATGGGTTCCATGCAGGAATTTGACAACCTGAAGTATCAATTAAAAATGAACTCACAGTATCATCAGCAAAAAAATGAGAATACGTTTTATCTTCGGAATACTCGAATCGAATGTAGAATATAACTAGAATTCCACAAAAGATGAAACATGCCACGAACAAAGGGTAGGGACGATATAGAATCTTCCTGGATCGCATCTTGTTTATCCTGCAAAAAAAGGAATTTTAAATCGAAAAAAATCTACTTAGGTTGCGATTGTATAATAAATTATTTACATAATTGCTTAGATAGTACACAGAAATGAATGACATAAATGCGAGATATAGTTTATTTTTAAAAAATGGAATGGTAAATTAATATAATATAATTCTCGACCCTGTCAATGCTTTTCAGCTATTAGACTGGGATGTCCTAGACGGTTTTGGCAAACCATTTTGTGGGGGGGGGGAGGTGTTGATATTCGAATCCTGCTCAGAGCATCGATGTTTCTCTCTGTGTGTTGTCCTCTGTTGTGTGTGATGTGTGAATGTCGCCCAACCTATGAACGGGTATCTGTGGCAGTGTGGCGTGGGTAATGTTTCTCGCCTTCGTGACTTTGGTCACAAGGTGCTCACCAGGTAACGCAAAATGAGCGACACTTCTGACACGTTCCATGGCGAAGAACGATAAGTTCAATGGCTGCCGTTAAAGAAAATGCATTCCGTAGGAGATTGAATGTGTTGGCCCTTGACTGCTTGCTTCATCTTGTCCAACAATGTGTAGCCCAAGGGCCTTGCTCATCACGATCAAAACCAATACGGCTGCTACACTTGCTGTTGTGTGCGGAATCGCTGCGAGTCCCACTCTGACAATTTAGACAACAGTTTCCACTCTATAGCGTTAGACGCTACGCCCTGAAGGTGCTTTGGTCTTGCACATAGACACCATGTGAGGATGAATCTGTATCCAAAACTTACAAAGAAACGACGCTGTCTAATTCTTCCATCATCCCTCAATAATGACGGCGAAAGGGATTAGCACAATCCCCTACCGTTTACTAATGGCCAGCCCCCTCTATGCATTCTGTGTTTGGTCCTAGCGTCTATGGATGGGGAACTAAAAGTACACAATAGAAAGATTTTACATAGCATTTTTCGTACGTTAATCATACGAACCTTATTTCCTAAAACTTTGCGATAGTACAATTTGTTGGGAAATTTTTGGCCATGCGATGGGAAACTCGAACAACGATAACGTTAGAATTAGGGGAAACCTAACATTTTGCAAAATATATCTTTACATGATTCTTAAACTGGAAAGGAATTTTAAAAATTTCCGGAGAGATTGTGAGCAAGTTTGATATTCTCAGAGATTTTATTGTTGATATTTGTATTTAAATTGGCATTCAATTTTATCATTCATAAGATTTATCTGCATTTTATGAATTCTTAAAGGTCATGAGCCATACATGATTAAAGGAAGTTAATATCACGGCATAAATGAAATATTAAGAGTCTTCCTCTTTTGAGTGTTATCTAAAGTTTTTTATGCTTCCAGCTAAAGTTAAATGGATTTTCTAATTGAATAATAAATAGCACTAGTCATATTGTAAACAGCACAAGTAAATTAACATTATAAGATGGCGTGCCTTTTAAGCTTAGGCGTAAATAAAAATCGGTAGGTAAGTACTTTAGTTACGTCGCACTAGAGCAGCACAATGGGATATTGGCGACTGTCTGGGAAACATCACTGAGGATGATTCGAAAGCATGTCATCACAATTTTAGATCCTCAGCAGAGGGGATGGCTTCCCTGCTTTGGTTGCCCGATGACACGCGCGAAGTCGAGAACTTTACGGTAGAACAGTTCAACGAGGACCGATACCGGGCACACTGGATCCCTACGCAGACTGATCAAAGTGATCACCCACCCACTTACTGGCCGCAGCCAGTGATGCTTGATTTCGGTGTTCTCATAAATAAAAATCGGAAGTAGTAACTCAGAAGTTTTATTAAAAATATTAACCTTTAGCGCCTCTTGCACTTAATTTTATATAGTTCTACCTACATTTTACTGTTTTTCTGTGTCGTATCATGTATAGTTTCACTGTGACAGACAGGGTCATTCATATCTGTTTGACCCTGATACTTATAAAATCACATTCAAATCTCAATTTCGGTAGATATTTTAGGCTGTAACTCGATATTTACCACTTGATTGCGGTATTTTCACACTCGTGAAAACAACCTTGCAACCTTGTCGTCCCTAGGCCTTGCCTGCTCCGGGAACCAGATGAAAAGTATCTCTTTTACCCGGCCGGTTCCACGTTTCCACTAAAAATTTTATTTGTTACCCGATCGATTCCGGGGCTAAAAAATTTAGGATATGGCTGTTTGGATGCAAAATGATTCATGTAAAACTTTGCTTTTAAATGGAGACATTTGCCAATAGTGGACTTTATAATTAATTAATTCATGATAATAGTTATTTATATTGATATTTTAATAAAATGACCGTATATTAAACGAAAATTGTTTTAACTATCAGGGTTTATTTTTAAACATCCGATAGCCATGAATGTTATTTAAGTACAAGAAAATCTACCTTAGAATAATTTCTTAAACTTTCCGATAGTTGGTGAATAATTTTATCGTATCAATAAAGTTTAAATCAAATATCGATTTCACTGTCCTTAATGTTACGATTCTATCTCCGTATCTTAATTTACGAACCTCCAAAAACAAAAAAACAAGGGGCACATTTATATAATCAACTAATAAATTAAATAAAAAAAAAATCCTATGAAACTGACGCGTATTTGTGTTACACGGAGAAAATAAACCCATGAAAACCTCTTTGTGATTAGCCCGACGGTTAGAGAACTTTAATAAGACTGGTTGACAATTGAATTTATTGAGTTAACGAGTAAAAACAAGTACACTCCCTCATAAAAATTTAGTTTAAAGTAACGAATGGTCAGCTTTATTAATTTTACGTGGTTCTTTTCAATGTAAAAGGCAATCAACTGACGCTAAAAATGTAAAACAATATTTCCAAATAGTTTTTTGCTGAGTTAGTAAAAGATTTTTTGTTTTTAAATAAACACTACATTCAAAAAATTTATTTAGAAATTTTTGTTAAAAAAATTACTCGGTTTTAACATGTGCTTTTATTTACTATGAAATAATTCTTAAGTAACAGTATTAGAACAGTTAATGAGTAATTTGGGAGAAAATATTTATGCTGTGCAGTTTATGGTCGTTACGTCGGGCTACTTAATTGATCAGTGTGGAAGTCTTCTCTCTTCTAGAAGGTGCTACTATGATTGGGGTGTCGTAAGGTAAAGAACTATAGCATATGAGTGAGTATTTATAAAATTATGTAAAAATTCTATTAAAATGTTTGTGTTAATGAAAGTATGAGATTTTTGAAGAAAAAATTGTCTCTTAATTTGAATTTATATTCTGATAAATGAAGATAAAATTATCAAACTCTTAAAATGTAAATAAAATTACTTGCTAAATTTGTCATAGAAACTTTTGAGAAGCTTGCATCTTCTTAAATTTTTGTTCTTTTTATTGAAAACCGCAGGAAATAAATTTTTTTTGTTTTACCCTTACATAACATAAAAAGCTAAAATATTAACTATGCACTTTGAAGAAAAAATAAAATAGAAAAATATTTAAAATAGAAACAACATATAGGAGATGGTGAAAGAAAATAAGTTCCACAATAGAAAATAATTTGCACAATCATTTACAGTAGGAAAGTAATTAATCTCATAATTATGCTTATTCAAAAACATGAAGAGTGAACGTCAGAATTTAGGGTCACAAAAAACAGCATTTTTACCTTTTGGTTCCTATTTATTTTTTTCCTCTTTTAAAAAATTTTTGCACACATTTTTATTTCATATGATACTTATTCAAAAATATTTTTTTCTTCTGAGATCAAGTTCTATAATGGCTGCTACTGAGTTCCAAATATTTAAATTTTTAGTGATTTTTTACACAAAACTAAGAAAAAATTTAGGCAGTATACTAAGTCACACACGGAGAAAAAAATTCTGGTAAAATTACCTATTGTGTGGTAATGATATTTCTGGTAAAAAAAAAAAGCTATAATTCTTATGAGTAAAACTAAAATATATGGTATTTAAATCATTCATTTAATAATTTTCCCGTTCACATGGTAATGGTTCACCGGAAATTTTGGTTTTCAAAATTAAAATTCTTATTACCACACATTTAGTAAAAAATACAAAACTGAAAAAGGTAAATTTAACTAAATAAATTATTTCCCTGCCATGCTCAAAGGTGTCTTGATAAAATTAAGAAATTTCACCACATTTATCAAATTTTATCAGTTACTGTTAAACCATATTTTATTGCTAATTTTACCAAAATCATTACCAAAACTCTTCGGTAAAAATTACTGCGATTTTTGGTGTTCCCACAGAGCGAGAAATACAATAAATTTTGCCACATTCTGGTAGTTTTGACCATGCTATTTTTCTCAGTACACTTTCTTCAAAAGTTACTTTGTTTTCAGATAGGTATTATACAATTTTCCGGAACATACGGTAAATAATAGCACAGTACAAAGAAACATCTTATTGCTTACATTGAAATTGCAAAGCTTTTAATCGAAAGCGATTTCTTGAAAAAATTGAAAATGGGACTTTTTAATTTATTGCCCCAAGCTGAACGGCTAATTCTCTATTTACTAAAAAATGCATAAATATTTCAAAAATCTCATCTACCTAGCATGTTGTGCTTTGAACATAACTTGCACTGAAAATATTTAAATTATTACCTGATATTTATTAATAAGGAGATTTAAAAGTCAATATAATTATTAAAAAAATATCTTTAACTTGAATGCTGAGCTTTTAAGCAGAAGAGAGCAAGTAAATTAATTTTTCTTCCATATGCTTCTAACTGAACACGAGCACATAAACATAACCTCAATTGAAAATAATTTTAATTATTACCTGATATTTATTAATAAGAAGATTTAAAAGTCAATATAATTATTAAAAAAATATCTTTAACTTGAATGCTGAGCTTTTAAGTAGAAGAGAGCAAGTGAATTAATTTTTCTTCCAAATGCTTCTAACTGAACACGAGCACATAAACATAACCTCAATAGAAAATAATTTAAATTATTACCTGATATTTATTAATAAGGAGATTTAAAAGTCAATATAATTATTAAAAAAATATCTTTTACTTGAATGCTGAGCTTTTAAGTAGAAGAGAGCAAGTGAATTAATTTTTCTTCCATATGCTTCTAACTGAACACGAGCACATAGACATGATAAACTGATTTATTTCCTTGGTTTTCCTTGTGCCTGATTATAACGATTTTATTTAGTTTTATATTGAATATTGAAATGCCTTCAGAAGTCCTCCCAGCCTATATTCAGTTTTCAACTTTTTTGTTATTATCGATTTTAAAGAAATAAATACATAAATCGAATTGCTGCATCCGTAGAACATACATGGCCTACTAAATATTCAACTGTTATTCAACTGTGACGCGAAAAGACTAATAAGAAGAAAAAAACTTTTACTCGCATTTTTTCAAAATTTAAATCGATCATAAAATTTTAATATTACATTCGATTTGAATTTTAAAATATAGGAATAATTGGAGGTAATAAAGGCAATTAATAAAAATATGACTAGTAAAAGACAGTATAAATCAACAAAAATTTAAACATAGAAAAGCGGAAACAATACAGCTAAAATTTCAGATATGCTTTGCAATTATTAGTTTAAAATCAAAGGGGAATGGTCTCACATATTTGTACGAAAAATGCGGCAGATATAGAATATTCAATATGTTTCGTCTGTAAGCAAATGAAAAAAATATTGAAACTAGGATATTATAGTTTTTTATTTTTTTTTCTCGGGTATTTTTATATTTTTGTCCTATATTAGCAACGAGTTTTGTTCTGTTTAGTAAATTGAATCTAAATCCGTTTAGTTCATTTTGTTTAGTAAATTAAGAATGATTATAATCTTAGAAATATCTGTAGTAAATTAGATTGAAAAACTAATATTCTTATAACTAGAAGTTTAGAAAAAATGTTAATAAATAAAAATTAAAAATAAGAATTACAAATAAGAAAAAATTTATAGAGGCTTATTAAAATATTTTACGAAAAAAAATTTTCTTATGTGAAAATTAATCAATTTTCAATAATTAGATTGATTAAAAAAAGCCTAAAACTTAAATATTATTTTTTTTTAAATTAAGACAAATTGTGTTTAAAAAAAAAAAACTTCCCGCTCATATGGCAATGGAGTATAATTCGATAAAATATTATCTTGAACAGTTTGTTCTTTGACAAAATATTCCCTTAGCATCGCAGAATATTCCTTTGTTAAATTCAGGATTTTAATTTTAACTTCTATGACAATCTCCAGTATTATCGCTTACAATTCTCTTTTATTAAATGCATTTCGCAAGTTTGAGTTTACAAATTAAATTACAAGTCTAAAAATACAACTTAATTTAAACTTAGTCCTTCTTTTTCTAGACTGGATTATGATGTGATAAATAGTACTTAATTTAGCCATCGCAGGGCATATTGTTTGGCATGACTGACGTAAAGTGAGCAAATATTTTACTTGGTGTTGAAGTTACATAGTCTTGAGAATTTAATAGTTAATACCATCTAATACTTTTAATCACAATTTAAACAAGTCTTATCTTAAACACTTTGAAAACATTCACTCAATCTATTATACTTCAAAGAAATTCGCTAGTGAATTTAATTAAAATTATCTTACAATGGATCAGTAGTGTTCGCAAATGTTATAATTTCACAAATTGCACTGTAATTCCTTTCACATAGTGGCTGTATGCCCAATTTTAAACAATATATATATATATATATATATATATATATATATATATATATATATATATATATATATATATATATATATATATATATATATATATATATATAATACAAAAATTAAATACTTTTGTATTAATAAAAGCATTAAAACTTCATTCGTTTTCATAAAATATATTTGGTAAAGGATAAGGATAGAAATTCTATTTTGGGAATTCAAGGCTAAAAACATGCCAATGAATAATAATTAGATTTATACTTCAAAAGAGAAGTTATTTTAAGATCTTTAACTTCCATATAAGGAAAGAGTAAACGATTTGCTATGAGTAATAAATAAATTAATGAGGCGTAAGAATACACAGAAAAAGCAATAATGACTGGCCTCTTCACAACTTTTAATCATCCTATATAACGCAGGAGCAATGTTTTTGCGTGTGCTTTTTGTTGTTTACCAAGCTTAAATAAAATCCGTCTGCTTAGACGGGACATGGGTCTCCCCCCATCTCCAGCGGGAGGGGGCTAAGATGTATGCTTTCACCATCGCTACTAAATAAAAAAGATTATGCACAATATGGACTCGTTAATCATGCTGCTTTGACTACTAATTAACTAAAAAATAACGGTGTGGTTGCACCGTTATTATAAGCCGGCAGGATTCGAACCTGCGCGGGGAAACCCCAATGGCCAGTAACTTTAGTATTTAAAAAAGATGAAAATAAAAAGAGCCGTTTATGCATTGATTTCAGGAAATTAAATCAAATTACAAAAACTGATTCTGAACCTCTACCTTTAATACAAACTTTAATAGAAAAATTGTCTAATAGTAGTTATTATTCTAAAATAGATTTATCACAGGGATATCATCATGTTCGTATTCATCCTGATGACACTGAAAAATTAGCATTCGCTACTCACAATGGTCTATTTGAATACTTAAGATTACCTTTTGGCTGGAAGAATGCCCCGAGCATTTTTCAACGTACAGCTCGTAGAATTTTAAATAAACATAAAATTAAATTTGCTACAAACTACTTTGATGATATCATTATATTTTCTAATTCTTATGATGAACATTTAACCCATCTTAGAAAGATTTTTGATATTTGTAAACAAGAAAACTTAAAATTAAAACTTTCAAAATGTTCATTTTTGCAAAAACAAATAGAATTTTTAGGATATGAAATTAAGAATGGAATTGTATCACCCGATAACCATAATATTGAAGTGATTAAAAAACTATTGCCCCCTAAAAATGTAAAATCATTGCAAAGATTTCTCGGATCAATAAATGTTTACAATAAATTTATTGATAGTTATGCAAGTATTCGACATCCTTTAAATAACTTGTTAAAGAAAGATGTAAAATGGGTGTGGTCAGAAAAATTTCAACCATCTTTTGAACTTTTAAAGAACGCTATTATTTGTAAACCAATTTTGAAAATTTTTAACCCTAATCATGAATGTCATCTTTTTGTTGATGCATCGTTAGTTAGAATTGGATCTGTGCTAAAACAGACAGATGAATGTGGTGTATTGCATCCTGTAGCTTTTCATTCTCGTTCATTAAAGGACTATGAAAAAAACTATGCAATTACAGAACTTGAATGTCTTGCTATTGTTGATTCTTTAAATAAATTCCATCATTATCACTTTGGACAAAAATTCACCATACATACTGACCATGCTGCTTTAGTTTGGCTAAGAAATGTTAAAAATTTAAAAGGTAGATTATTTAGATGGTCATTATTGTTAAGTATGTATGAATATGATATTAAATACACAAAAGGCTCTGCTAATTTTGAAGCAGATTGGCTTTCGAGAGATGCAACACATTCAATTGTCCAAAGTAATAGTAAAAATAATAATGTTCATGTTTCACATTTGTTAAACTTGAGTGAAATCGTGGAAGCTCAAAGGAAAGATAACTTACAAGGTAAATTTGTTGATATCAATAATGTCTTGTGTGTACGTAAGAAAAATTTTACTAAAATAGTTGTTCCATTTTCGTTAAGATTAAAACTTCTGCAAAGTGCTCATGATAAATTAATTTAATCATCCAGGAGTTCAGAAAATGATTAACTTAATAACCCCTGTTTATTATTGGAACAACATAACTGCAGATATAACAAAATTTTGTAAACATTGTCATACGTGCCAATTAAATAAAAAACCGAGACAAAAAAGGTTTGGATTATTACAATCCTTACCCCCTGTTAATCAGTCTTTTGACTTACTAGCAATAGATAGTGTTGGTGGATTGAATTACTATAATTCAACAAAAAAAATATTTAACCTTAATTATTGACCACCTTACACGCTACATTTGGGCTTTTGCATCAAAATCCATTGGCTCAGAAACTTATACAAATTTTTTGCATCAAAGTTTTCAAAATCAAATCCCTAAATCCTTGTTGAGTGATCGAAACGCTGCCTTTACTTCTTCTCATTTTAAAAAGTTTTTGAATCATAATAAAATTCAACAATTATTGACAACTGCACATCATCCGCAGTCTAATGGCAAGGTTGAACGCCTTGGTCAAACAATAATTACGCGTTTAAAATGTAAAATTAATGAAAAGCCTACTAAAACTCCCTGGCCTGTTTTGTTAAAAGATATAGTTAATACTTATAACTTAACTTCCCATTCTGTAACAAAATTTCCACCTGCATACCTCATGCATGGTAGACTCCCCTACGAAAATCCCTTAAATGAAAAAGTCTATCCACCTGTTGAAGAAGCTAAAAAAATAGCAATTCAAAGAACTAGAGAATATCATGAAAGAAATAAAATTTATTATGATGCTAGATTTTTAGATATAGACTTTAAAAATGATGAATTAGTTCTGTTTGAAGAATTTACTTATCCTAATACGAGGAAGTTGTCACCTCCTTTCAGTGGACCGTATAAAATTCTTCAAAAAATTTCAGAAGTTAATTACAAAATAAATAAAAAGAATAATTTGAGTAAACAAAATTTTGAAATAGTACATATTTCAAAGCTTAGGAAATATCACAGCCCACGAATGTTAAAATTAAATCATGAATAGTCACCAACTGAAAATCTTTTACTTTCTTCAAGGGAAGAAGTAACCCCTATATTTTTGAGAGATCCGAATCGCGTTGTGTGGAGATGTTTACCTCAGCATCAGTTAGGAGTGAGGGCAAAGTAACTTGAACTTTTTTTTTTCTCAACACAGTGAGAAAAAACTCTCTAAACTATTTTTGTTTTATCCAGTCTGGATCTCTCAATTTCACAGTGCTTCATGAAATTCTGTTTTCCGCCATGTAAACGGGGGATACAGAATTTCATCAAGTAAATAACCCCAATAACCAAACAGAATCTTAAATTCTGATTAAATGACACTTAGTTGTCCACCTCTTTCACATAAAAATTGTGAATATTTTTTTTAACCATACAGAATCGTAAATTCTGATAAAATGACAATTGTTGTCCAGGTCGTTTTGCATAAAAATTTTGTATATTTTTGTGTGAAAATTTTTGAAAAGTTTTTTGGAATAGTTATATAAAATGTTTCATTGTTTCTTTCTGTTTAGTTCACTAAACAGATAAAGTGTATTATTATGTTTTTATTGTTGCTGTAAATAATTTTTTCACATATTGGAAAATGTTATTTATAGTAGGAAAGAGGACAGTCATACCAACATAAATTTTAAAAATTTGTAGTATTCTAAATTTTTATTTTGGCTTACCAAAAAAAATCTTTTTTTGGGGGGGGGGATGTAATACAAAAATTAAATACTTCTGTATTAATAAAAGCAATACTTAGACGGGACATGGGTCTCCCCCCATCTCCAGCGGGAGGGGGCTAAGATATATGCTTTCACCATCGCTACTAAATAAAAAAGATTATGCACAATATGGACTCGTTAATCATGCTGCTTTGACTACTAATTAACTAAAAAATAACGGTGTGGTTACACCGTTATTATATATATATATATATATATATATATATATATATATATATATATATATATATATATATATATATATATATATATATATATATATATATATATATATATATATATATATATATATATAGGCAAAGATTTATTTTTACCAATTTATTTCTTTTTTTTTATCATGATAATCTTTATCGAAGCTAAAGAAATTCCAAGTCAAAGTCGTTTCTATTTTAACCAACAAGCGACATCATGAAAATGTGTGAAATGCAGCGAAATCTATGAAAATGAAATGTAATTCTAAAAACATTTATGTAAGTTTAAAGGGAAATTTTTACCATAGATGATATAGGATATTAACAATATAGTTTTTACGAGTATCAGTTTATATTGTCGAATTTTTTTCCTCTTAAACTTACTAGAATAAAGCTCAACGATAAAATAATGCATTTTATCCTTCTCACTCATTTTACTTTCTGTAAATTATTGAGATAACTAAAAGGAAAAACAAATCCTTTCCTAATAAACTAAACTGGAATCTTTTTTACCCATCTTGTGGGAAACCCTGTATGAGCACTAAAAATATTTCGGTACACACAATTGAAAAAAGAAACACATTATTTCTTCTTGTTATGTTCATATAAAAGAGAAAACCAGGAAATAAAATTGAAAGTCAATTACAATTATCGCACGATAAAGTATCTACTTCGTATTCATAGTATGTTGCATTTCTATTAGCATTGTTGGAGCTAAACTGTTTGATATAGAAACTCTCAGATTTAATCAAGACATTCATAGTGTTTAGTTGTGTAAAATTACTTCCTGAAAAGTCATAGATGTACTTTAAAAAAAGAAATCTAGAAAATTCAACCGAAATTCCTTACAAAAATTATAGTTTTTATTAATAAGTTTTTTTTTTTTAAAGAACATAGGAGAAAATTTCCTTATAGCTTTATAAAAGCTACGATTTTGTACATAGGGTCTTTTTTTTTTGCACATAGGGTCTAGAAAATTATACAAAATATGATCAACCATTTTGTGCTTTGAAGTAGGGCTCAGCAATAAATGTTTTCCTGGGGTACCTTTGTTTAGCCTTGAATGTAGTTGTCTTTTTTATTCGCTGCACTACAGCCTTCGTGGGCCCAGAATAAACAACCATCAAGAAAGTATCCTGTTTTATCCCGAAAGAGAGAGAGATTATCATCGAAACGAAACAGAAAATTATGCTTGTGATGCAATGGACGATCTCATTATTGTTCGTTACGGCATGAATCTTTAGTAAACTTATAATAAGCTGGACTAAAAATAATTTTTATAACTCTAGTGAGCTTAAAAACCAGAAAACATTAAAGAGTTGACATAGTAAAACAAACGTACACAACAACTGGGAACTATTCAACAACAACACGCCAATATGGTAGGTCCTTCTTCTTGACTAGTTATTTGTAATTTAAATTTAATTGTTATTAAAGCTTCCACAAAAACCCAGAACTAATTTCCACTCAATCGAGGTACCCGGTCTAAACCCACTCTTCCTTTTACATAAATCATGAGTATTATTTTTCTAATATTCAAAAAATGCTAAGGTAGCGAATATGGAATTATTTATTTCAAGAATTCTTCCTTAAAAAAACACTAACACTAACATCAAAGATTTATCAATAATTTAGAAAATCAATAACTCATCATGATCTAACATTAGAGAGTGATAAATCAAAACTGAGAATGTCTCGCGGAATAGTAAATTAATGTACTTTGCGGTAATATGTTCTTGTTCTTCGATTTTAGGAAAAGGGAACCAATCTATTTACATAAAATGATAACAGCGTAGATGTGTTCTCAAGTATTACGAAAGTGAAAATAAAAAATGTATATCAACTCATAAAAATGCTAAAACGAGTTAAATTAAAGAAGTTCTGTGATAAGAAAAACTCCGTAGTATAAAATTTTGAAATTCATATACTAAAATTATTATTTTTTCTTCTTCCTATTTCTAAGGACAGAGACTACAAACAAATACAACAAAGAAAAAACAATAAACATCCTAACACAAGAAATAGAATAAGATCGAAATTATCGCCCCGCTCTCTCACATATCAATCTCACATATCAATCTCACATATCAGCTCTCTCACATAGCTGCCACGATGTCAAGTCCGTGGAGTGTTTTGCAGCAATGAAGGTGCTTAGCAGGGCCCTGGGTGTTCAGGCTATTTTTCGAAGGCTCTTCAGTCACATGAAATGTTGCTCTTATTGCAAATAATATGGCTATTTTCATAACTGATTTGAGTTTACAACAGTTACTTATGACTGTTAGGTCAAGTTTTGTCTGTTTTTAGCCCGCGCCCTCATTGTTTATTCAGAAAATGGAGCAAAATGTCAATACAGAGAAAAGCCACAGTTTTAAAGAAAATGAAAAGCTTTAGTGGTCTAATTTTTTAATATTTAAAAACTTACTCAAATGTTGCATTATCTGAGCACACAAAAGTTTGTAAAAAAAAATGGGAATTAGGCATTGATTTTGATAATTTTCATCTAGGTGGGAAAATGTCTCATAATTGGCGAATTTTAAAAAAATTTAATAACTTTTAAAATATTTTAATTATTTGTCCGTTCGAAAACCCAGATAATTATTTACAATATGATGGCAAATACAGTATAAAATTATAGCTTTGCTTCAAGTGTAAGGAATTTAAACTGTGACATTTTTATTTTCCTTGGCGAAAGAACTTTGAAAAACAGTGTTAAGAGTTACATAGACGACAGTATACACACATCTGAGTTGGCCGTCGATTACAATTGTAATTGATTACAGATAAAAACAGCTATGTAATCAATTACTTGTAATCACGATTCCAAGTAATCGCGATTACAAGTAATCAAAATTTTTGATTACATCAGAGTAGAGGAAAAATGTAATCGATTACATTTGCCAATTACAGTAATCAATTAGTTGTAATCATAATGACAAAGTTTGATTATAACTGTAATCATGATTACAATACTCAATTACAGTAATCAATTACTTGTAATCATGATTACAAACATTCATAATTTTGATTACAACTGTAATTGTGATTACATAACCAATTACTGTAATCAATTACTTGTAGTCGTGATTACAAGTGAAGACAAAGTAATCACGATTACTTGTAATCGTAATTACAAGTAATTATAATATATGATTACATGTAGTTGTTGTAGTTTTAGTTTATTTACGTCGTACTAGAGCTGCACAATGGGCTATTGGCGACGGTCTGGGAAACATCCCTGAGGTCACAATTTTGACCCTCTGCAGAGGGGATGGCACCCCCGCTTCGGTAGCCCGACGACCTGCACGCGAAGTCGAGCACTTTACGGTAGAACAGTTTAACGAGGACCAATACCGCACACCCTCGGTCCCTACATAAACACAATATGTTCATGTTCAATGTATGTATCAAAATATGCATAACACATTTGTGTAGGATTATACGTGCATTGGGTGTATTTATATTTTACATATATTCATACATACATTCGACATGCATATATTGTACAGATGTACATACATACATTCGACATGCATAACGTATGTACATACACACATTTGAGATGCATATATTGCACAGATGTATATACATATAGTGTACAGATGTACATTCATATAATATACATATGATGTAATGAACATATAATGTTCATATAATGTACATATATGTGAACATATACTGTACATATATGCATAAATATATTGGACATAATTCTTTTGAACAAATTTTACATGTGTACATACATGCTGTCCCAATCTATGCATACGTGCAATGTATATATGTCCAATTAATGTATCCAATTAATGTACAATGCACGAATGTTCCATATATGCATATCCATATGTACTATATATGCGTGTACAATGCACGAAAGTATGTACATACATTGTACATATGTACATACATTACACATATACATAGGTACATAACATTTATGTCTAAATATGTGTACAATGCAATAAATAAAATGCATGTAAGTTAACTTATAATGACTCAAGCAAGTTAAATGACAAAATCAAACGATATTTAAATTTAGTTTTCAGCTTTAATTGTTCTATATCATTTTAAAATTCTTTGAAATGCTTTCATGAAATGTTTGACAATACAGAATTGTTTTTTTAATAACATAATCCATGGTTCATAGAAATTTTTTAAATGGCAAAAAAAAAACGGAAAATTTCATATGCGGAAATAATATTTAGAAATTTAAAATAAGATTATCGTTTGGTTTCTAAAAAATATGAGGTCGAATTTTATATGTCTTAGAATAAATTTTAAAACAAACTTTAATAACTTAACTTATATAAAATTTTTCAATGTATGCACAATGTATGTGTATATTGTAATTACATATATTTAAATGTACACATGTATTTATAACATTACTTGTAATTACGTACATGTACATGTTGTATGTACATACGTACATTGTGCATATAACTATTTTTGTACATCCATATATTACATGCGCATAAGTATTAACAAAGTATGTAGTCATACAAATACGTACTTACGTCGTACATAAGTACATACGCTGCGTGTGCACATCATATATCTATGTACATATAAATATACATGCATACATGTATGCATTTTATTTACGCAACTATGTACATATATTGTACCTTTAAACAACATTCTTACATATTGTAAGTAAATACGAACAATTTTATAGACATACGTACATTGTATATACTTGCTATTATTGTAAATTTTCCACAATGTATGTACTTAGGTATATAAAAGCATGCAAACTTATAAACATTATTTTCATATCCGTTCATACATATATTGTCTATGTATACAAAGATACAAAACATTGCATTTTCGAACAAACTAACGTACATGCGTACATGTATCATAAATGCATAATTAAATGTACTATGCACATACGTATTACATTAAATATATTACAATATAATTATGTGTATTGTACATACAAACAATGTTTATGCATACATTGTATATGTATATATAGGAATCATAAATTGTACGTTCAGGCGTGCGTACATTTTATGTACATAAAAATATGTTAACCCATACATACTTACATAATGAATTTGCATATAGTATACAATCGTAATAACTTGTAATCGTATAGTTTGATTACAAGTAATCACAATTACTTGTAATCACGATTACATGTAATCATATATTTTGATTACTTGTAATCATAACTACTCGTAATCGTTTCTGTTGTGATTACTTGTCATCGCAATCACTGGAAATCATGATTACAGTTGCAATCAAAATTTTAGTGAATTGTAATCATGATTAATGTGATTGATTTCTGTGATCAATTATTGTAACCACGATTACAGCTGTAATCAAAATTATGTTGCCTTGTCATCATGATTACAAGTAATTGATTACTGTAATCGAAAAATGTAATGGATTACATTTTTGGCCAACTCTGATTACGGTTAAACACGTAGAAAAATCCTTTATGTACTAGTTAAACAATTTCTCATGGATTACTTTCAGCAATTTTCTGAATAATTTTCTAAAAGAAAGAAAAATATCAGAAACTTTCTTAATTCCCTAATTTTAAAGACGTATTTAATTGCTATATAAAAATTATCCAATATGACTAGATTATAAATTTGCTATTATGAAAAATCCCTTGTAGTAATTAGGCTCTTAACACTGAAAAATTACAGCACTAAATACCGACAATCAGGGTGCCGGTACTTTTACCGTAAAATCCATTTTTATCGGAACATCTTACTCAACAGTTTTAATTACCGTAAAATAACTAAATTCTTCTAATTAAATAAATATTACTGTTAAAATTACGGAATAATATTTTAAGGTTAAATGGATTTTATCGATGATACACCAAAAATGAGTGTACTTCATACCGTAATTTAATCCGGAATTTTTTGCAGTGTATCATACAATAATATTACTGTACCACAAGTTCTGTGGTAACTTTCGCTACATATTACTGAACTTGAAAATTGAAATGGAAACGTAATAAAAATGTCAACAAAAAAAAACTAATTGAAAAACGAAAGTATCAACTAACCTTTGAAACGGGTTTTTCCCAGATTCATAAGAAATTGATAATCTGTACAAGACAATAGAAAATTGGTAAGAAAATGATTTTTTTACCTGTAGTCTTCTCTTGAATGCAAAATGCCATCAATATTAATATACCATCATTTGTAATAAAAAAAAGAGAACTACTTTAATTTCGGAAAAATTTCTCGTGTTGGAAAACAGTAACATATACATTAAAGAAAATTATCGACAATTTTTTTTTTTTTTTTTTTTTTTGAAAAGAGAAGTGAAACTTATTCTTTGTGCTTTTCAACTGAGAGCTAGCGCCATCTGTTGACATACACACTTTGATAATTATCCTACAGAGAAAAAACCCACACAAAAATGAAATCTAGGCGAAGAAATGATGAGTGACATTTTAGTGTATTATAGCGAAATATATTTAGTAAAATATTTAATTATTTAAATACTTAACAGAATAAATTAAGGACTTTCGCTTTATTAAAATACTCTAAAGAATAAATTAAGGACAGTAGCACGTAAATACTTACTGACTCTCGTGTCATTGAAATGCTCGGGATAGAATAAATTAATGACTATATACTTGACAGAATAAATTATCGTTTAATATTTACATCCGAATAACATGCTCTCAAGCATGTTTTCAAAAGTCGCTTAACATTAATTCTACTAAACTGCTCAAATATCCTCATATTTGTTAATTATAATGAATTTTAAATTATTGAAGAGAGAAACGTAAATAACACAAATACAAATTTTTAATGAATCTAAAAATAATTTTTATAAGAGGAATATTTATAGAGAAGAGAGAAAACGGAAACATGTGATTTAAAGCAAATCGTGAAACCTAAGAAAAAGCGGATTTCCTATTTAAAACACGCATACATAGTAGACTCTAGAAAAACGTCTCTTCTAAATTATCTCTTTTCCTTACTGATTTCTCCCGAAGTGTATGAATATTTTGAACAAAAATACACACGCAGCTCAGGGATAAATTAAATACACAGCTCAGAGAAAAACTCTACAACTGATGCTAATAATCTGATACAATATTAAACGAAAGTGATTATAATTTATGTAATAAATTATTTCGTATTTTATAACCTCCGTTGAACAGCCGACTCAATTTTGAGTTTATGAATACCAATGTCAACTCTAATTTGAACCAAATCCAGAAGACAAGAAAACTCGTGTATCAAGTACAGGGAGAAATTTTATTTCATTGATGATTTTTGGGTGGAACTAATCCACATTTGCGTTACATGAAGAGGAAAACCGCGAAAATCTCCCTCGGATAGTCTGACGGCTAGGGGACTCTAACCCGTAATCTGTCAACCCCTTAAGATATCAACACTGAGATTGGAATTCGTATCGACAAGCCATCGCTGGGATTCGAACAAAGGTCACGCTCTACCCCTGATACGCCACTGTTCTGTAATAAAATATGACATTTTTTTAAAACACTACACAAAGAAACTTTTATGTGAAAGTATAATATATAGAAGCCAAAATACTATTATTGGTAGCGTATGCTTTATAATCTAAATAAACATGAGTTTCTTAACAATTTGTTTAGAACGATTAATAAGCCAAATTATTATCTGAAAATCCGCACATTGTTTTCTCGTAGAACAGAATTTTTATTTCGGTTTTTCTCATTTAATTACTATTAGTTCAGATAAATAAACAATTAAAAATTGTATTTTTTATTTAAGATGAGAGACATAGTTTTCAGATAATCAGAAATTTTCAAAAGCAATTGATTTGACAAGAATCGAAAAAAATGTTTCAGGGGAGGAAGAAATGACTAGGATTGACCACTACGAGGCTTAGCATATTTTATTAAGCCAAATTATTATCCGAAAATTCTCACATTGTTTCCTTATAGAACAGAATTCGGTTTTCCTCAATCGATTACTGTTAATTCAGACAAATAAATAAATAATTAAAATTTCTTTAGTTTTTCTTTTTTTCCCCCAAATGAGTAACATATTTTTCAGACAATCAGAAATTTTCGACGTCGAACGATTAAAGCAATTAATTTGACAAGAATCGAAAAAAATGTTTTAGGGGAACAGGAAACGACTAGGACTAAACAAGAAAACGGGTAATTACTCATAGACAATTTTCAATACAAAACATTCTAAATATATTATATATTTGACAATTAATGAAAATATATTATTAAATAATGTTTGTGAATAGTTTTTTTACAATCAAATTATGGCTAATTGAAGCATATAACTACTCAATACTTTTACTTCAACAGGGACGTTTAACAGACTGGTACACAATGTGGAAATGGGATCCTCAATTAATACGGTCCCTGCTTTCTAACTATAAAATAATTTAATTGAACAGCAAAAGAAATCGCATCATTATCTTTAAAATTAATTTCAATGTATTTTGAAGAAATTTATTTCATTATAACCACAATTATAACATTAAAATTCCAAAATATAGAGATTTTTATTCAAGATGACTAATGATTAATATCTCTCACCATTTCAATTTCTTTAAATAAAAATTTCTTTGATCAAAAAACAAACGTAATTTCAAGATGACAAATGAACAACTTGAACAAATGTAATTCGAAAGGTTTGTTTAAAAATTAAAGATGAAGGGACTCTTTTTACTTTAAGTACAGTAATAATAAGAAGAAGAGTAAGAAAAAAATTTCCTCAAGGAAAGTTCAATACCTGTTATAATTTCATTTTATTAAAGGAGGTAAAACGTAAAAGCAAATTATCTAATTCAAAAATACTACATAAATTTTTTGTCATATTGTTCCTATTACATTAATGCATGGATCCCCAACCTTTTCGTATAAAATAACACCTATTAGAACATGGTCGGACAGCGGGCACCATTTATATTTTTAGTGCGACTTTTTTAGTTGGAATAAATACATTTAGATAATATTTTATTAAAAACTATAATAATTTTAGCGTGATCGAAAAGTGGTGATCGGAAGGCACCATGGTGTCCTCGGGATCACCAAAAACCAAATTATTTTTTATGTGATTCTCTTTTGAGAATGATTGTGCACCTATACGCTAACATATTCCAAGCACCCGGAGTAAAAATACTATTTCACTGTTTTTCTTTCAATTCATAGTTCTATGTCATTATATCGCTATATTTTTTAAAAAAAGAAGGAGATTAATTAATTTATCTAAAAAGCTGAATCATAAATTAATGTACGAAGTTAATATCATAAATTAATAATATTTTATATACATATGTGATTTAGGTTAGTAAAATACCCGCTTTAAGCTCTTTTATGGAGCGAGTTAATTTTTTTTTTAGTTTTATGAAAATTAATCTATGAGTTGAAAAATTTACAGGCAAGTCAGATGTTGCTGGCAAACTATAAGGTTCACGCTTACTTTGCTAGGAGAAAAAAATGGAGAAAAAACGAGTATGACTCATTTCATTGAAATGATGAAAAAGCTACAACGAAAAGAAATCAAATGCCATATTTGGGTCTTAATTGTTCGATATTTTATACTGATCGACCCCAGAAAAAATTCACCGCTTTCAAATAAAAACGGAAAATTAAACTAGAGCAATTTTTTGCGTCTTTTTAACTAGTAAATCACTAAATCACATCACAAATTTATCATATATCCCCCCCCCCCCCAAAAAAAAACAGAAAAATAAGAAGAAGAAAAACCTCTAAAAGGATTAAACGAAAAATTATTTTCGTATTTTCTTTCTTGGCAGGATTCCAGAATAAGATGACAGTAAACAACATTAGTAGGGATGAAAAATAACTCTTGACGCATTTGTACTAATCTTTATAGAGGAATTCAAATTTATTCTTAAATAAATCAAACAGATTAAGCTAGCAGAAAATGATAACGAGATAACTTACAAAAATAACAACATTTAAAGAACTGCAAGAAACAAAATAAGGGTGATTACTGAGTATTAAGAAAACAAAAATGATAGTAGTTTGCACAGCAAACCAAAAATTAATTATTAGTACTAATATTTATTAGTACTAATTGATAATTTGGCTTCACATTACTTCAACAAAAAACTTTGCCATCTTGAATTTTGAATTAAATTTTTCATGGATTTACGTTTTCCAGTTTTCCGTTCTTTGCTTTCAACATACTTTTGATAATAGAATTTTTTTTTTTCTACATAACAGTATATTTTTCAGAAAAGGTCAAAAATAAAAGCGCCTCTTTATTAGATTAGAAGAAATAGCATTTGCTAACTTCCAGTTCTTCGATGAAATTTCTTTCAAAAATATAAAGCTATAAACTATACCGTTAAATAGGTAAGTAAATCAATACAGTACATTTGTCGGTTTTCAAATTATTCAAAAATTACTATTATAACTATTGAAAATCGGTCGAACAATTTTATTAACGTAAATTACGCAAAAACAAAAAGCGTCGTTGAACAGCTGACCCAATTCTGACTTTACGACGACCAATGCTCACCTTCGTATCCTTATAATTTTGAACTCAATCTAGAAGACAAGGGAACTCCTGTATCAAGTATTAAGAAAAGTTCGTCTTTGGGCAGGACTTTTTCAATGGAACTAACCCGCATTTGCGTTACAAGGAGAGGAAAACCTCTTACGATTAGCCTGACGGTAAGAGGACTCTAACCCATGATCCGTCCACCACTGAGGATATTTGACGTCAGAACTATGATTCGTGCTAGCCGGATGCGGAATTCGTATCGACCCGCCATTGCTGGGACTTGAACCCAGTCACTTTATTGAAAGGCAATCGCTGAGCCACGGAACAAAAATCAAAAACAAACAAATTTATACTAAACTACCTTTCAAAAAAGAAAAAAAAAACTGTATTTTAATTCTGTACATTAGCCTGTGTTTAGACTTTTTCTAAAATTTATTTCTCATTATTTTTGAAGTAGACGAAGACAGAGTCGGACGAATCTGAAAAATTCTTATTATGCAAAATCTTATTAATGTTTATTATGGAGAAAAAGATATCAAAAATCGAAAAACAGACAAATGCATAATACTAAACAACCATTCAAAAAAGTACTGTGCGGGTATAATTTTTCCAGAAAAAAAATTAAAATTCTAACTCCAGACTTACGCAAGCTATATTTTCTCCCATCAACTTTGAAGACGCGTTGTACTTTACAAGTTTCGAAAGATACTGCCACTTACACCATTTTATTAAATAAAGAAAACTAAAAGCATATTCATAATTTTTCTCTCCGTCTACTCCGCTTTAACGATTGAGTTTAGTCGATAGCCTGTTAAGAGCTCAATTCCATGGTGTCTAGTGTAAAGCACGTGATAATTTTTAAACTTTTATGGCTTCTCGAATTTTCTCTCACATTTGAGGTAGGTATTTTATTTACGTCGCACAAGAGCTGTACAATGGGTTATTGACGATGGTATGGGAAACATCACTGAAGATGATCCGAAGATATGCCATTGAAATTCTCTGCGGAGGGGATGGTTCCTCCTCTTTGGTAGCCTAACGATCTGAGAGCGAAGTCGAGCACTTTACGGTGAAACAGTTTAACGAGGTCCAATACCGTGCACCCTCGGTCACTAAGTAGGCTGATCAAGGTGGTCACCCACCAGCTTACTGATGTTTGATGCTTACTCTAGGTTTGCTAGGACTCACTTCGTTCTTTTTAATTTTAAAATAGTAATGGAGGTGACAGCGAATTTGCGAGTAAAAGCTTCTCCCATGGTACGGCGTTCTCTTGAGAAAATGTAAACATACCATAGCACATGGGATCACAAATCACGGTTCTGAGGGTGAAAATCGCGAAAACTTCATGCACGTTTCGACGTCACACTGGAAGACCATTGCAAAATATTCTCTAAACTTGCTAGCTACAAAAAAAAATGTGTTTGATTAATCATTATAAAAGTTGTTTGAAGTGGCGCCCGCCGACATCATTGCATAGTTACAACGACGTAAAAACGGTTCTCAGAGGTGCATGAAGCTGTGCTTCTGATGTCTACCGAAGGGATGATAATCCGCGAAATGAGATCCTTCGGAGTAATTTAGGTAGGGCAAACCTTAACTGACATCTACCTTTCGTATCCTCTAGATTCAGAGCCTGTGTGCGTTTTTCGTGATTTTCACCCCCTCATCTCAACGTGGTTTTTGACCCAGTGCTCCATGGTATATTTTCATCCTCTTTATACCTTTTGTCCCCCTCTGAATTCGTCTGTCTTATTTTTAAACACCCTATATGTATCAAAAGATACTGCGATGCAGAATTAATATTTATCATCAGTTTATTTGTGAAAATTAGATAAAGATGATTAAAATCAATATTATTTTCCCCATCCATCTACACATCTTTGGCTGTTAAGCTCAGTCAGAAAGGAAGAGGCCTCTTAACATCAATTGAATGAAATATTAGTCATGATTATCGACAGAGTAAGCGCATTTTCATTTATTTTATTAGGTTAATTTAATGTTTTGTTCTTCTTTAATGAAAGGGAAATAAAAGCTATTGATTACTAATTTTATTACAAGCTTTTTACTCTATTCATATGGTCAATGTAATAAGTGCTCAAAATTTTCCCAATATATTAAAAGAGTTTTACATTAAAACAACATTTCATAATTTAGAGGTAGGATTTTTAGCAAAATTACATAGTATATCATATGCCAAACACTTATATCAAGAATTAAAAAAATAAAACTAAGTATCAATTTTAATGCCATACATAGCATAGCTTTGTACTTAAAGTAAGGAATTTCCAAAATTCTTGAAATGCATTACCACGAAAATATTTTGCGATTTTTTTTTACTACAAAAATATACAGACAAAGAGAATGATAATAACTTGAATTAATTTTTAAACACAAGTTTGACAGCTGCCCAGTCAAAGAGATTAGAAATATTTTTATAAAAATCCACAACTCAATTTTTCCGCCTTGATTATTCCGATTAAGTTGTTATGTCGTAGCTGTTTACTACAGTTTAACGAAAAATTTATTTTTAATCTTATTCTAATTTATAAATAATGTTGCTTAATCCATCTATATGTTACCCACAATCGAACTATATAGTTTACGAAGAAATTGTAAAAATCTAAAACACTTCACTTGTGGATGATAAAAAAAAAAAAAAAAAAAAAAAAAAAAAAAAAAAGATAAAAAAAAAAAATTTAAAAAATGCTAAATCTGGTCTGTGTGCCTAAAATACTACGCGTGCTTTTGCGGTCGTTATGTATAACAAATGTAATAAAAGATGCAAACTTAAGATTAAATATTAACTTTAATTGCCGTTTTTGGCTTATTTAAAATTGAAATATGTAAGTACAACCCAAAAGTTCTAGTTAAAATTCATTGAACTGAAAAAGACTCTGCGCTTTCTGTATTTTGAGTACGATTCCGTAAACTACAATTAGTGTTTTCAGACAACAATGTTTTTCATATTTGCAGAACTTCTCTAATTTTAAACTCTCTTGCTTAAAAATTTATAATCTTGCATCTAGAAGAAACATGTATATTCATCTGCAACACTATCGTAAAATTCTAAAATTTATCTGCCGAGCGTACGATAAAGTATTTGTTTAGAAATATTGCACTTAGCAGGTATTTAAATTCTATGGAAAAATTCTAAAATTTATCTGCCGAACGTGCGGTAAAATATTTGTATTGAAATATTGCACTTTGCAAGTATTCAAATTTTAAAAACCAAGTATGTTTACTACTACAAGTAACTGCACTACTGAATATAAGTACTTTAATTAATTGAAACTTTATTAGCTAGAAATTTATTATCGGAAAAAAGATAAGTGCTGTCAAATTTAAATGAAGAATCTTCTTGATTCAAATTATTTTCAACTTATTAAAATGATTCATCATTAAGAATAAAATTTCAGAAAATTATCTAAGCGATGGGTAAATAAAGTTAGTAAGTAAATGAAGCATAAAGCATTCTTAATCTTTAAAAATAACAAAACTCTACATGAATTTAAAAAAAATAGTGATGTTCATTTCTTTTAAAATTTGGTTAATTTTTGTCTACAATGGCAAAAATATTTGTAGCGCCCGCCGCCGTGACAAGCTGATTCTGCTACCGGGTAGTGATCAATTTAGTTTTCAGTGCAAATAGGATTTTTTTTTTACTGCATTTGCAATTTTCGGATTAATTAAATAATAAATTCAGAGTTTTTGTTAAAAACTATAGAAATTATCACGTTTGTGATTTTTTTTTTAAAAAAAAAGAAAAAGAACTGTTTTAGGAAATTACAATTAAAAGCTAAAGAAATTTTTTTGCTTTAACTTGTATAAATATGATTTACTTAAATAAAATAGTTATTGTTCAATTGTGAATCAACTTAAAAAAAATATTGTCTCTAAATTTAAAAACTCATTTTGGTTTATTAATTTCTTTTGTGTTTGTCAGCAAGGACACATAAAATTTTCGTGTCGTCTAAATCTTTAAGTATTTTAATGAGGAAAACGTTACGTGATTAAAATTTGTCAAATAAATATTTGACGAACGCAGTAAACGTAAATTTCCCGCGTATTAGTCTCCTTCAGAATTTTTTCATAGTGTATTTTTTAATAGACTATTTTAATTAACATATAAAACAGGCAGCAAAAAAGAATTAATTGATGCAATGACAGTGACAAAAATGATTTGTTAGGTAAATTAGAAACAAGTGTCAAATTAATTCGATATAAAAATATGTAGCTCGTCATTATGTGTCAAATAAAGAATCTGCATGCAAAAACGTGTTCAATAAAATAAAACATTTTATACAAAAAAAATATGTGATCAAAAAAGTATTTTTAAATATAATTGGCAATTTATTACATTATTAATTGCTTATATTTATTCTATTTTTAAACTGAAAAGGAAACTAAGATTTCCACGTAATTTCATAAACTATGCTTTACATACTGAAAGAAATTCTTTGACATTTATGAGATTATCTAGATAAAGAAAAAAATTTATATTAAATGTTTCAAGTCTTGTTTATGAAAAAAAAATTTATTTATCCTTTATAATTTCATATTAGAAAAGAAAACTTGTTCGAAATAAAGCATTAAAACTTAAATATATAACATGCATATTTTCACAAAATTGTGATATATAATGTACGCTAAATTATATAAACGACATTAAAAAAATTAAATAATATAGAATTTTGAAATACAATTTTTTTTTTTTTTTTTTTTTTTTTTTTTTTTTTGCTTTCGAAAATACATTCCTAAAATTGTGAGTTTTATTAAATGCATTTAAAAAAATATAACAGAAGAAAGTCTCGAGATTCTTTTGACCAATAACCAAGTGCTCATAATTATACAAATGTTGAAAGTATTTATAAAATCCCACACTGAATTACTTAAGTTTTTCTGATAAATATGTAATATTCTTTAATTAAAATAACAAATAAAAAATATTTTTACTAATAATAATATTTCCCTGGAGATTTTTAAACAAATACTAGTATGGAAATAAAATTTCTATAGATTAGGAGCATCCCATATAATTTTTAATAATTCATAGTTAAAAAATCACTATTCAATAAGCACATGGATACCCCCATGAAACGTACTGCGTTTGAACAGACCCACTCACAGTGTATCCTCGTGAAAATTGCAAACGATAACACAAAAATTAAGAAGGAAACAGAGTTAAGAAGGATGTAAAGAGTTACCTTGAGTTATGTCATTTATAATCTCGTTCAATTAATGTTGTTCCATATAAAACAGTATGAATTTTACGGATTCAAAGCCAATAAACATTCTGTATCATTTTAAGCATCTTCACTTTTCTTCCCCATGTACCGGCTTTTCCACTCCCTCTCTCTCCTCTTTTGTTCAGTTCACCCCTCATGAAATTGGCGAACAGGGTTGCAAGGAAGAAGAGAAACTCTCCAAACGCCGCCAACACGCTGTTAAAAGGAAAGAATTCGGTTTTATGTCATTCTCAGCAAAATCGCTCGCACACGAACCTCGAATTAAGTCATGCACAATTGACGTGTAAAGTTTACTGACTTAGCGTGAGAATTTGGTTTACATAGATTTAGGTGCTTACCTAAGTCTTTATATATGCGCCCTATCTTAGACTTACCACACAAAAAAAATTTAATATTATGATAAAAAACAAGAACACTACTGTGATGAGATTTTCGGGTATTTATAATCATTAATTTAAGACAATAAAAATCATAATTGCGATAAAAAGGTGAAATTTAGAAAAGGGGCTGAATTGAAACATTGCATACACTCACCGCATTAAAATGAAATTTGCCTCTATAATGCGAGAAAATAATACACTATCTTACAATAATTATATTCAAAGTTTAATTATGAGTTAATGTTATATATTAAGAAAAGTAAAAAATATCTTATAAATATATATTGTTTTTATTTTTTGTCATTTTTCCTGGAGCGTTCACCTTCACCCCGCGTTGCGGAGATTGCTTGATTATTATTTATTCCCCTGGTTAGGATTTTGATAGAATGGGATTTACATGATGTTTTCCAAGAAGCTAAAAATATTGGGAAAGCTGGATTTAAATTTCACTTTGTTTCCAAACAAAATATATTTAAATTCATCCCATAAAAAGTAATAATAAATAAATAAATAATTTTAATATTTTCATTTTGTTATGTCTGATAGGGCATTCACTGCAAGGACATATGGTTCTTTTTTCTCCGTAATTTAACTGGAAAACTGCTAGAGCAGGAGAAATGCTTTAGCTAAAGTAGCGAACTTCGCAATCGCTCAGATTCAGAGCAATTCAGAAATTTCTTCAAGTAGATTAAATTTAAAAATTGGACACAATTGTAATATATATATATATATATATATATATATATATATATATATATATATATATATATATATATATATATACAGTGGAACATCGTTTATACGACGATCACTTATACGACGTTTACATTTATACGACGTTTTAGTATGGTCCCAAATCATTCCTATTCATTTTAATGTAAAAATATATCGTTTATACGACGCACAGAATCGGTTATACGTCGGTTTTTAGATTTTTTTCACGTTTATTTAATTTTTTATTTTTCTTGTGTATTTTAAAAAAGGGCGGAATTTGCCAATATGAATGATACAGAAAAATGTGCCAACAAGAATGCTTGGATGACGACCGTAATTTTTACTAGATGACTGAAAAAACTAGACAATGTTATGAAGAGGCAAAAACGAAAAATTTTGCTATTCATCGACCAATGTCCAGCGCACCCATCGATACTAATTATTTTGGAAAATGTAAGAGCTCTCTTTTTTCCTGCAAATTGCTCAAGTGCGCTTCAGCCATTTGGCCGTGATTAGAAATTTAAAATTGCATCATAGAAAGCAGTAAGTTCAACTCGCTATTTAAAGCATTGTAGAGACTAATAGCAAGAAAATATAATTAAAGGTAACATACATTTAAATTGCTCACTGAAATTTTTCTTCTTTGGTTATTTGTTTGTTTTGCTTTGTCTAATTTAGAAATTTATGTAATTCAACACGTTAAACATTAAAATTAACTGAAAACAGAGTTAGTTTCAGTTTTAGAAGTAAAAATCGATTATACGACGTTATCGTTTATACGACGTTTTTCGGTGGTCCCTTCGGCGTCGTATAAACGATGCTTCACTGTATATATATATGTGGTGCCAGCTCCTGTACACAAAGCCGATCTCAGTTCTCTGTGGTGCCAGTTCCTGTGCTGTAACCCGATATCAGTTCTCAGATCCGTCAGTTAGAAGTCGCCTTAAGCTAGAAGTCCCGCAAGTCAATGCAAGCTAAAAGCTCATCCCTGTGCACGACGAGGAAGCAGTGGGGATTTCCCAGAAAAAGAGCGGAATGGAGAACGAACCGAAAAGACGTGAACTCCAAAGAGGAGCTTTGATTATTCAAAACTTTTAAAGACGAACTCTCATTTATTATTTTTTTGTTATTTAATCGTTAATTGTTAATCGTCCTCCCTATGTAAATTTAATCTTCAATATATATGTTTTTGTTTAAGAACGTGTCTTTTATTTAAGACGACCACTCATGCCGTCCCCACAATTTTCAGTAGTGGGATAAAGAAAAAAATTGATAGTGAATGAATGGATTATGAAAAAGTGAGATTCTAAAAAAAAATTTTTTTTCCTGAAACGATTGGATGATGAATGTAAAAATTGATGATGAAAAAATTGGATTGTGAATAAATTGATAGTGAAAAAAATTGAACTGTGAAGAAATTTCAATTTGAATAGAAAACAATTTTCATTTTTCTCGAAACAAATACTTGAACAATAAATAACCGAATATGAACAATAATAACCGAATGACGTTGTGATGAAACTTTCGTTTCTTGTTTAAGCTCATATCTGCAACAACAATTGGGGTATGTACATTTTTTTCATTGATTTAAAATGATTCTTAACGATATTAAGCAAGTAAGCAAAGCATTGAAGAATTTTAAGACTGACAAAATAAAACTTCTACATAAGTTTATTTTCGATGTAGAAGGCGATCGGTCAAACAGAAAACGATTAAGAAATTTTAATGGTTTCAGTTTTATTTTGGATAGCGAAGAATTTAATAATAAATTGAAAAATATCGAAAAAGAATTCACTCTTAATCAGTTAATAACTGTTTCCAATATTCTAAATATTTCATACGAAGGCAATAAAACAGAAATTGCAACAAACATTTTGACCTTGTTAATTGATTTGAATGAACTCTCTCAGCTCCTTAATTAAGCCGCCTACGCGTCTAGCTCTGAGTCAGAAGAATACTCCACGGAACACATAAACAATCAAAACGAAACTGAAACTTTAACTAAGAAGAAAGAGAATCATTTTTCAATGCTGTGCAATAATGAAAATAAAAACTTTGATTCTTGCTTAAGAGATAAAAATAATGGCAGTAGAAATTTTGAATTTCAAAATGTTGCTATTAATTATTCTGATATCGAAAGTACTATTTCTAAGTATAATGCAGAATCGCATGAAAATATTGTTCATTGGATCGAACATTTTGAAAAAATTTCAAAATTGTTTAATTTGTCTGATTTACAAAAATTTATTTTTGCGAAACGATCTCTTGGTGGTAACGCCTCTTTATTTGTCAGAACTGTCCCGGAAATAAATTCTTGGCAAAAATTAAAAGAAGCTTTGATTGATGAATTTTCTTTCGAAATTAATTCTGCTAATTTGCATGATCTTTTGAATCGACGTAGAATGAAGGATTCTGAATCCGCTCAAGAATATTATTTAAAGATGAAAGAGATCTGTAATTTCGGAAAAAAAGATGATGCTGCTTTTATGCATTATGTAATTAAAGGGATTAATGATAAACATGAAAACAAAATTGTTTTGTACGGCTGCAAAAATTTGTCCGAATTTAAAGAGAAACTTAAAGTCTATGAAATAATAAAAAGTGATTCTGCAAAGAGTAAAAGTGCTTTCGATAAAATCAAAACAAAACATGACTATGATAGTAAATATAATTCTTATGATCGAACAAAAGCAAAATATGATGATAGGTATAATGTAAGAAAAGATGTTTCAAATAGAAATAAAAATAAAAATGAAAATAATAATAAAAAGATAAGGTATAATACTGATGTTGAAACTTTTAATAATAAATTGTGTTACAATTGTGGTTCAAGAAATCATATTTCAAAATATTGCATACATAAAGATAAGGGTTTAAAGTGTTTTAAATGTGAAGCGTTTGGACACAAAGCTTCGCAATGTCCAAAATCAAATGCAAAAACGGAAGTTGCTACCTTAAATGTTAGCGTAGAGCCAAAGTTGTTTAAAATGGTAATAAATGATAACTTAAATGTGAAATCTTTGATTGATACAGGAAGTCAAGCCACTTTAATCAAAAGATCAATTTTCAATAAATTAAACTCTAAAGAACTATTTCCATTTAATTCTACTCTAAACGGATTTGGTAAATCAATAGTGACTCCATTAGGTTATTTTAAAGAAAGTATTAAAATTGATGATTTCAATTGTTTTTCTGAAATATGTGTTGTAGAAAATGATTTGATGCCTTATGACGCTATTATAGGCCTTAATGTCTTAATGCAGGGTGAAACAATTATCAATGAAAAGGGTATCACAATTAAAAATAAAATTCAGTGTTTTGATGAAGAAAACTATTTGTCTATTTTACCAATTGATCTTACTATATCTGATGATGTTGAAATTAACATAGATCCTTGTGTTCCTAATGCTTTAAAAAATAAGTTACAACAATTAGTTTTAGATTATGCGCCAGATAAACTTAAGACAACTAATGTGGAAATGAACATTTTGGTTAAAAATCAGGAACCGATATTTCACCAGCCACGTAGATTGCCGTTTTCTGAAAAAAAGACTGTAGAAGCTCAAGTCGCTGAATGGTTGAAACAAGGAATAGTAGAGCCTAGTTCTTCCGAAAATAGTAGCCCCGTTGTAATTGTTAAGAAAAAAGACGGATCTCCTCGTGTTTGTATAGATTATAGAAAATTGAATAAGATAATTGTCAAAGATAGATTTCCCCTCCCATTGATTGAAGACATATTAGATAGACTACAAGGTTCGAAAATTTTCAGTACGATTGATCTTAAGAACGGATTCCTACATGTCGATGTAAATAAAGATAGCAGAAAATACACTTCTTTTGTGACACATGAAGGACAATATCAATTTCTTAAAGTTCCGTTTGGACTTTGCAATTCTCCCGCCGTATTTCAAAGATTCATAAACACCATCTTCCGAACTTTGATTAATGAGGGTATAGTTTTACCATATTTAGATGACATTATAATTCTGTCTTTCTCCCTTGAAGAAGGTATTGAACGGCTTAATCGGGTGTTGAATATTGCTAGTGAATATGGACTTGATATTAATTTTAAGAAGTCCCATTTCTTAAAGAAGCGCATTGAATTTTTAGGTCATGTGATAGAGGATGGAAAAATATTCCATCTACCTTAAAAACCAAAGCAGTTCTCAACTTTCCTGAGCCAACAAATTTGAAAAAAATTCATAGTTTTTTGGGATTGACCGGATACTTCAGAAAATTCATTCCGAACTATTCTATAAAAGCTAGACCGTTGAGTGACCTGCTAAAAAAAGATCGTAAGTTTAAATTTAGCATTGAAGAAAAGAAAGCCTTTAATCAATTAAAAACTTTGTTAGCCCAAAATCCTGTTCTTTCAATATATAACCCTAAATATGAAACTGAATTACACACAGACGCCAGTTTAGAAGGATATGCTGCCATTTTAATGCAAAAACCCCCTGATGAAAAACATTTTCACCCCACTTACTATATGAGTAGAAAAACGACTGACGCTGAAAAAAAGTATTCCAGCTACGAACTTGAAGCTCTTGCTATCGTAAAAGCCCTTAAGAAATTTCGCATCTATCTGTTAGGTATTCCATTCAAAATAATTACTGACTGTGCTGCTTTTGAAAAGACTATGTCAAAACGAGATTTGTCAACTCGTGTAGCTCGTTGGGCACTTTTGCTGCAAGAATTCAACTATTTAATTGAGCATCGTTCTGGAAATAAGATGGCTCACGTAGACGCCCTTAGTCGATCTCCAATTAATGTATTTTGTGTTACCGTCGATAATATTCTACCAAGACTCAGATCAGCCCAAGATAAAGATACTGGAATTAAGACTATAAAAGAACTACTTAAAATTTCGAATTATGAAGATTATTGCAATAGAAATGGAATTTTGTATAAATTTGTTGATGGCAAAGAATTGGTGGTTGTGCCAGAAAATATGCAAATCGAAATTATAAGAACAGCTCATGAGAAAGGACATTCAGGAATTAAATATACGGAAAAAGAAATCGAAGAATATTATTTCATACCTAAACTTAGACAGAAAATAGAAAACATCATAGCAAATTGTGTTCACTGCATACTGGTGAATCACAAAAGAGGAAAGAAAGAAGGACTATTGCATCCAATGCATAAAGAAGATGTGCCTTTGAAAACTTTTCATATTGATCATCTCGGACCTTTGGAGAGCACCCATAAAAATTATAAATATGTGTTAGCGATAATAGATGCTTTTACCAAGTTTGTATGGATTTATCCCACGAAGACTACTACGTCAGCTGAAACTTTAGCTAAACTAGAAATCCAAAAAACTGTATTTGGAAGTCCTTCCCAGATAATTTCAGATAGGGGTACAACATTTACCTCCAGTGAATTTGCTGATTATTGCTCGAAAGAAAATATTAAACATCATTTAATAACAACAGGTTTACCAAGAGCTAACGGACAAGTAGAGCGTATTAATCAAACCATCATATCGATTCTTTCAAAATTATCCCTAGAAAATCCAGCTGAATGGTACAAGCATACAAATAAAGTTCAACAAGCGATAAATTCAACCTATCAAAGAAGCATAGACACTACTCCATTTGAATTGCTTTTTGGGACAAAAATGAACACTAATGGACTGGGAAAACTAAAGGAAATGATCGAAAGTGAATTTCAGTCTCATTTTGATGCCCAAAGAGAGGAACTAAGAAAAAACGCAAAGCAACAAATTTTTAAAATTCAACAAGAAAATAAAAAGACCTATAAATTAAGAAGAAAGGAGCCAAAATCGTACGAAATTGGAAATTTGGTCGCCATCAAAAGAACCCAATTTGGACCTCATTTGAAGCTAAAACCTAAGTACCTTGGCCCCTACAAAATAACAAGAATAAAAGGAGGAAATACCTATGATGTAGTAAAAGAAGGGAATCACGAAGGACCAAACTGCTCGACAACGTGTGCGGAGTATCTTAAACCATGGAACAGTTGCCAAGAAGAATTTTAGAGCTTGCGAAGAAGGAAGAATTTAAAGACGAAAGACGTGAAAGAAGACGAAAGAATTTAAAGACGGAAGACGAAAAAATTTAAAGACGAAAGACGTGAAAGAAGACGAAAAAATTTAAAGACGAAAGACGTGAAAGAAGACGAAAGACGAAAGACGTTAAAGAAAAAAAAAGACGAAAGACGTTAAAGATGAAAGACGTTAAAGGAAAGAAAAAAGATGAAAGACGTTGAAAAGAAAAGAAGACGAAGCCGTTGAAGAAGAGACAAAAGACGTGCAAAGATGGAAGAGTGAACGTTCCTGAACTGATACACTCTTACCTAACGTTCCTGAACTGATACTTACTTACCTAACGTTATTAACCGAAAATATTTAATTTTCAGATATCAATTATATTTTTCAGTCTGCTCTGCTTTTTCTTTTTTTTCTTTATAGAGTCGCTGGAGGACCAGGCGAGATACAGGAGGGCCGAGTTTGTGGTGCCAGCTCCTGTACACAAAGCCGATCTCAGTTCTCTGTGGTGCCAGTTCCTGTGCTGTAACCCGATATCAGTTCTCAGATCCGTCAGTTAGAAGTCGCCTTAAGCTAGAAGTCCCGCAAGTCAATGCAAGCTAAAAGCTCATCCCTGTGCACGACGAGGAAGCAGTGGGGATTTCCCAGAAAAAGAGCGGAATGGAGAACGAACCGAAAAGACGTGAACTCCAAAGAGGAGCTTTGATTATTCAAAACTTTTAAAGACGAACTCTCATTTATTATTTTTTTGTTATTTAATCGTTAATTGTTAATCGTCCTCCCTATGTAAATTTAATCTTCAATATATATGTTTTTGTTTAAGAACGTGTCTTTTATTTAAGACGACCACTCATGCCGTCCCCACATATATATATATATATATATATATATATATATATATATATATATATATATATATATATATATATATATATATATATATATATATATATATATATATAATGCACTAGCGTGCAAAAGTTTTTAGTCAACGCGTGAAGGGCATTTTAACCTTTCTTAAATCTTTGGATTAAATTTAAATATTTGCACTCAGTTCAGTTGAATATTTCTTTTTTATATATAATTCGATTCTTGTAAGAACTAATTCTTCAAAAATAAATGTCAATAATAAATTAAAGTTAAAATCCCGATTTCCGTAAATAAATATGCAAAACTCATGATTATCTGTTAAAATTGTATTTCTCAATTGTATTTTCATCCAATTCTTAGAGTGAAAGAAATCGCTTTACGAAAAACAAATACCCGGCAGATGTGAAAATTGCATTTGATTTAAAGTGACTTTCAAAGCGCTAACTTTGCTTTCGGATTGATAAGCATATAATGTTTAGGAACAAAATTATACGTTATTTATTACATTTCCAATCATCCATTTATAATATTGAGTTTGACCAAAGACTTTTGCACGCGAGTATATATATATATATATATATATATATATATATATATATATATATATATATATATATATATATATATATATATATATATATATTATATATATATATATATATATATATATATATACTTTTTTTTAATGTCTTGATCAGAAATTGCCGCGTATTTTGCTACCAAAAAAAAAAATTAAAAATACGGCTAATATTTTTTTGCTTACCCATTTCTGCTATAACTCCCTGTCCTCCCCCACTTATACTTTACATACTAAAAAATATTGATAGAAATCTTGGACTGATAAAGGGAAGTGGGCACACATTTAGATACACCAAATAGCTGTGCAATATTCATTTCATAGCCTTTCCCTCCATTATTTTTGGAAAATTATTTGCTCTCAGAACCCATAATGAACTTCTTTTTTTTTTCTTCGACAAGAAATGAGTTAATTCCCTTCCCACTGGTTTAGTATATGCCCCATTCACCTTTCTATAGCCCTTAAAGTTCATGTAAGATTGAGTTGAACGTAGGAGATGCAAGTATCCAGTAACAAAAATCCAGTTTTGATGGTGAAAGCTGCATTCGAGAAAGTATATAAACAAAGAAGTTTACTGGGTATCCGTGATGTTAGGCTTAAATTTAATTTCACGGCAATTACTTGGACCAGAGGGAAAAATTTTATTCTCAGATGTTTAAGGCACGATACAGGAAAACGTTGATTTATAACCGAATCAATTAGTTTGCGAACTATATTTTTTTCGAATGTGTTATTATTTTAAAAATTAAACATTTCAGAAACAGAAATAATTTCTGATTTGTTTGTTAATGATTAATTTAAGGTTAATTTAAGATTGCCTACATCAATTTTTTTTTTACTGATTATATTTATTATTTGTTATTTTAAAAATAACGCAGCTTCTGCATTGCAAATTATAAAACAAAATTAAAGATAGGAAGATAAGGGTAATGTCTTTTGTTGAGGAAAACTGTAATAAAATGTCTCCTTTATTTATAGAGAATAGACATTTTAAATAGGAAATTTTACCCAGCTAGATTTCTGCCATTAATATCACAATTCCTACTCACAAAGTTCTGATAGAAGAATTTTAGAAAAACGCTTTAGTTTTTTGTATTTTATTGAAATAATTATAAGCTTGTTTATATTTCTGACAATAATAAAATATTTCGGATTTTTTCTTTCCTTAGGAAAAAAAGTTTTTTTTTTCTTTTTAGCTGTAAAATGCAATTGTATTTTCGTTGCTGAAATTTTATTGGATAAATTATGCAGCAAATTTCATTAAGGAAGGACACAACCATAAAATTAATGAAAAAAATTTTATTTTTATATAGTGATGCAAAAAAACCTACCTTTTATTTACCGTTACCGCCTGAACCTAGGTGACTCAGGGGATAGAACGTTGAGCCCAATGAGTTGCCCTAGGTTCAAATCGAGCAGTGACTGGTTGATATGAATTCTACTCCCGGATGGGACTGACCTCAGTGCTGTTGTAAAATATCCTCAGTGGTAGACAGATCACGGATTAGAATCCTCTTGTCGGTGGGCTAACCATGGGAGGTTTTGGTGATTTTCTTATCGATGTAACGTAAAAGTGAGGTAGTTCCATAAGAAAGTCCTCCACGAAAGTTAGTTTGTCACAACGTTTGATCCAGAAGTATCCTTATCTTATGGGCTAATCTCAAAACTACAAGGCTATGGAGTTGATCAGTGATAGTCGCAAATTCACAATTGTATCAGATGTTCAACGTCGGGTATAAAATAAAATAAAGCCATCCGAATCCATGTTGGAAAATAAAGCTGAAACTTATTGAATATTGAGAATTTTAAGGATAGACAAATCCTGGCCGCTTTCCAAATTTGATTAATGGATTTAGATTAAAAATATAACAGCTGTAATATAAATACGCAACCTATTAACAGCTGAATGTAAGTAATTTTAATTATAATAATTTTAAATTCATTTTTCCTCTTTTTTTTTAAATGTTTCACTAATAAACATACTATACTTTATTTAAAGTTTCCATTAAATTTTAAATTCAGTATCTTTTTTTTTTCTTTTTCAGTTTTATAAATTTCTTTTTAGTTTTATAAGTCACTGAATATTACTTCTTTGAAAATAATTTAAAAATATATCAGCTGAAATTAGATTTTAATATTAAAAAAAGGGAAGTACTAAACTCATTAAAATTTTACATTTCTATAAACTACTATTGTTATTATAACTAAACTACTACATAAAACAAAGTTAACGTACTTTACTAAACCACTATATTACATAAACTACTGATTAATATTACTAAATCACTATATTTAAAAAAAAACAGTTAAATGCATAAAAATCTTGAAGCAAGCATGTTTTTTTAATGCTTTTTTTAAATATTTTTTATTATGTAATCAAAGTTTCAGCTGCTCGGTTGTAAGAGCCCTAACGATAACTACAAAAATTACTCAACATATTCGCCATATTCTTTGATGTATTATATTTAGCCGGACAAAAGTGCTTCTTCAAAACTCTTCTACGTCAGCTGAAATGAATGCATTAGTTGCTATTATTGCTATTATTATTATTATTAATTGCTAATATTATTATTAATTGCTATTATTGTTATTATTAATTGCAATTATTATTATTAATTGCAATTATTATTATTAATTTATATTATTATAATTAATTATTATTATTGTTATTAATTGCTATTATTATTATTAATTGCATTTATAAACTAATGCTAGTGCCAATTTAAACTGTCGGGAATGACGGAATAAACAAGGAATTTTCAAAACTCTCTTTCACCTTCCCCTTAAAAAGAGGGATTCCACCTTTTGCAACTTTATTTTTGCTTAACTCAAATGGTACGTTCATTTAAAAACAGGTATAAGCTGATTCCCGTTTAGATTAAACTTATACTTTTACCTTGCTCTATGTCCAATTGTCCGGAGGTTTTAGTAGTTTTCCTTTTCCATGTAACGGAAATGCTAGTTAATTTAACAGAAAAAGTTCTCTACAAAGGCGAGGTCAACTCAATGTTTTATTTAAGAGTTTCTTTGTCCTCTGATTTGGATTTAAATTATAAAGTTATGCAGTATAAAATTAAGAACGACGAAACTGCTGCATGAATTTCACAGATTGTAAATTATAAAATGTTCCTCTGACTTAACAAAACTTTAAAAACTTTTAGATTAGGAATACAAGTTTTTGCAACTAGATTGTATATATATATATTTTATCATTTAGCATCTCTGAAGATGTTTTTCATTCAGTAAACCGTCATTAATATTTTAATAACATCCTTCGTTTAACAGTAATCAGTAATAAGTTCTTCTAAAGTTTAAATTAGATCAGATTAAAAAAAAAAAAATGAATTACAGAGACTTAGTTTGGCAAATATTTTCATAGCTAAGTCTTACGTCAATCACTATACAGGCAAGTTACCCAGAATTTCTCTTATAATTTTTTAAAATGCAATTGGAAATATGTAAAAATAAATGTATATATCTACATAAAATAAATATATATGTATATAAAATGTAAAAATAAATATATATGTTTTTGTTCATATATTTGCATAGCAAATTTACTAAAAATTACATCTTGTGAGAAATTTTCATGCAAACTTTTGTATCACTATTAAATTATTTTACACCAATACTGCGTCCCGTTAAAAATAAAAAATTAAAAAATGTAAATAAAAATAATAAATAAAAATCATATGGTTAAGCAAGTAAGCAAAAATCATTCTTTTTTTTTTATTTTTAAGTTTATAAATAGAAATTAGAAATCTACTACTAATGTGGTCTTGAAATTAAAAGAAAAAAAAAAAAAAAACTTATAAAAGATAACAATCAATGTAACTGCTAACTTTTTATTTCAATACAAATTTATAACTCATTAATTCCCAGTAGCGATTAAATCGAAAACAGAAATATATTTATAACTCTTTATTCTTCATTTCTTATCACAAAAATGTTTCAGTTGCATGGTTATACTAATTCTCACAGTCTTTTTGATGATTCGCTGTTTCCAAATTACTTTCAAATTTAATATTGATTACGGGGGTTGGCATTATTTTTGACTATGTTATTTTTCAAAAAATCGATAACCATGGATCTCTTCCCATGGTAAATCTAAATCTTCCCATGCTAATCTGGGATAAATATCTTAACATCTTATCCAAATTATGATGTTTCTGAAACGGCCATAATATGCTTAAATTATACAAAGAAACTACTGACCCCAAACAGTAAAATAATTTGGACTAATAATAATTCACTTGTGCCATGCTTTGAGAGACGAACAGTCTTGATATTCTAGGAAGTTCTATTGTTGAGATGGAATTTACAAAGATACAGTGAGCAAGAAAGTAAACAGACTACCCTTAATAACTTTTGATCTAATGATCGGATCTTCACGTTCTAAGACTCAATCGTAATGATTCGAGGAGGTAACCTCAAATATGCTAATGAAAAAGCACAGGTGATAATTTGAGTAACGAAATCGGACACAAAAACGTATTTTCTCGTAATAAACATACCCTTTTTTTGACGGATTCGGATTTCTGACCCCCAAAATATAGAGGTTAGCCGCTATCTGGGAAAATATGGTTCCAGCAGTTTATTCTGGAAATGGGGTCCAAAGCTTGAACCCCTCAATTTTTAATTTAGTTTTTTGCCTTTTACGTTATATCTCAGGAACTTTTTAAGCGAGTTAAAAAAAATTGCGCATTATTATAAAATTTGTTTGTCCAAAGATAATTACATGAAAAAAATAAATTTTAGCAACTATTTACGATTTTTTATTATTTCATTTGGTAATAATGTAAGTGGCTTTAAAAGAATAACAAAAAAGCTCGCAATTTCATTGTGATTGGTATTTTCTTCACATCAAAAAAGCTGAAAAATGCAAGTAAAAACAAAAGCAAACAGCGTTTCGATTCAAGAACTTATTCGAAATTTAACCTAAGTCAGACGCGTTGTGCACTGTCATACATAAGAAGAATGGAATAAAAAATAACGCTATTACTGGGGGATTTATCACACTTCCTATGCAAAGTCTCACACAGTTAATTCTTTAAAAGCTGGTACAGATTAAAAAATTTTGTTCTTCTCCTAAAATTGAAAAGTTTAATCAGTAAGCTGTACATAAAATTCATCTCTTTCTTCTTCTTAATATCATTTTCAGATATGAGAAAGACATAGTGAAACTGTGAAAATATTCCCCCGAAAATGATAATTTCCCTCCCTCCTTCCCAAGAGAAAAAACATTTCCTGTTTTATGTGATAGTGATTTTGTAAGTTGAAGATTTTATGAATTGGCTGGAAAAAAAAATGTTCATTGAAAAGCATTTTCTAAAATGTATCTCCCACCAGAAAATATTTTTGAAAAATAAACCCCCCTCCATAAAAAATTCTTCTTTCCGTTCAACTAACCACTGATTATAAAAATTCTTCTTGTTTGTTTATTTTAAGTGATTATAAAGTCGCTTATCAAAGACGTAAGGAAATTGATTTTAAAAATATCCACCCCAAAAATAAATAAATAAAAAACCCTTTAAAAGTACCTCCCCACCAAATATAAAGGAAAAAATGAAAAACACCACTATTAATATATCAAAAATATCCCTTAAGTCTATTTAATAGTTTGAAAGTTATATTTTTGGTGAAACTTTAGTACACTATTTATGTTCAATATATTTTTCTTTGTCTGTTTTTGTATTGCACTGCATTTGATCCAAAATATTCTTCTGTGTTAAATATTAAAAATTACTTTTAAATTTAAAAATGTTGCGTTTATGTTGTTATGTTTGTTAACTTATGTAATGTTTTTATTTAAAAAGAATAATTTAGGTAGCTTAAATGCATGATTAACTTAAGATATTAGCTTTTCTTTTTCTTCTTCTTTAGAAAAAATAATAAATAAATAATTTGATGTGCTTTTCTTTTCATTAAAAAAAAGATCTTCATTAAAGCACATTGATAATAAATAAAAAAAGTGTCATTTTAAATTAAATTTATTCATCATTTTACATTAAATTGTTTATTTAGCAGGTGGCACTAAAATAGTTATAAAATAATACGAAGAAAAAAATAATAAAGAAGATACCTCTTTTATTGTTTCACGTAATCACTACAAGATGACGCTTTTATACTGAGGCAAATATAGACATTATTTCATTTTTCCGCCGTGTTAAATTTTTTCGATCCTCGTGACCGTCACGTTTAGATATTGTTTATGTTTCGGTTTCTTGCTGTATTTTGAAATTTTTGATTTTGTTAAAAATTTTATTCGGATCCTTAAAGGTTTCATATTTAATGTTAAAAACAAGCAAGCGATAATTTTGTGTTGTTATGTTACATGCATTTTCAATGCCTTTGCTGTCTTTATGTCTTTTCTTTTTCCTTAATAAATAAAGTAAGTTTTCTTAAAATGTTTTCCGTATTTTAAATTATATAGTTTCCATTATTTTATTAAAAAACGCAATCAGGTGATAATTTAATATAGAAAATTTTTAGTACAGTTTTCGACTTAAAAAGTAGCATTACTCTGTGAGTTTTGGACTCCAGTTTCATTAATTGATTGAGAGCATGTAACAATTAGTTTCAGATTGTAATTAGGTAGAAAATGAAAAACCCAAAATCTGTCTTTCTTTTACATAGGTTTTAATTTAGAAAAAGTTTCATTAGAACTTCAATATTTTTTGAAATATATTTAAATCTTCTCCATCCCTGTAATTTTTTAAAAATTAACCTATAGATATTAAATATATGTGCCAATTGTAAGTTTTTTTAACTACAGAAAGAAGCATTCAGATTACAAAAAGGTAAAATTATGTTGTTTATTTTTATCTCTACTGCGTGCTTGAAAAGGTTATTCTTACTGTTGGTAAATAAATATTAAGATCTTTTATGGTCTGAAATAATTAAAGACTATCTAAATGAATTAAGATTTATTCCATGCTGTATAGTAAATTACACTTTTGCAAAAAAATAAAAAATTTTAATATTTGCTTCTGTTTCACAATGATGAGTTAATTTGCAGTGAAATTTTGATTCACTGCAACAATTTTCGTTGCTAATTAAGACAAATTTATGCATCTAAATGGCACTTATTGATTATGATAAAATATTTTTTTCAATTCTTTCATCTTGCTAAAAATTTTCACACTATGAAATAGCACTCAGTGGCATGGAAGCAATTTAAAAAAAAAAAGACGATTTCTTCATTGGAAAAAAGACTATTCCTAAACTGCGGGAATATGATATGCAGTATGTGGGCTTATGATCTAATGATCGAGTCTTACACATTTTAGGATTTAACCTTAACTGTTTAAAGAGTAATCTCAAGTATGCTAATTAATTAGTACCTAGATGATATTTTACGTTACAAAATCAATCTCAACTTACTTTCCTTGAATAAATTTATCCTTCTGTCGACGGATTTGGATTTCTGATCACCAAAATATAGGTAGCAGCAATTTGAAAATTATGCCCTCAATAGATTGGCCAATAGAGGGATCCAAAGTTTAGATCTGCTAATGCTAATTTCACTTTTTGCGTATTTGGCCATATCTCAAGAAATTTTAAAATGATTTGAAACATTTTTGCACGCAACTATAAGATTTGTTTATCCAAAGATAGCAGGAAAATAGTGGATATTAAAAAAAATTGAAGAAAAAAAACTATTGCAAACAAAAGTTATTCTCTTTGGCTTGTACTTTGTTAGATTTTTCAAAAGAATTCTTTTATTAAAAATTTTATAATCATTTAGTAATAGTTTACTTAGTTTAGAAATTAAAATTTTTTGTTTTTGTTTATAAATTCTATTTAATATTGATTTGTCTTTAAAAACAAACAATTGAAACAACTTCAATTTGTAATCAAAATTTGTATTAGTTTATTTTTAGTATTCACTATATTTAAATCACATTAATTTTTCAGAATGAGTGTGGGTTCTCAGATTTTGGATGGACATTTACAAACAGATGTTTTGGAAGGCACATCTAATCCTTATCAGTAAGATTAATAGTTTAGTTTTTGAAATTAAACCAATAAAATTCGAGTAAAAAAAATTCATTGTAGTACATGTTTTTAAATACAGTCAAAACCCGTTATAGTGAACATGGTTTATAGTGAACTCTCAGATAAAATGAATGAAATGTTTGCTCCCTTGCCTTGCTATACACATATAATATTATTTATTGTGGATATAGTGAACCGAAAGAAGAGTGGAAATTGGATATTATGAACTTTTTCTGTCTTTGACTGATTTTTTCCCCTTCATTTTCTGGTATTTTTGAAATTTCTACATAAAATACATATACCGATTTTTAAAACCATCTATTGAGTGGATTGTAGCCATAAGGGGCCGTTCAAAAAGTACTTACATCCCGAAGGGGGGAGGGGATTTGCTATTATGTACGGTTTTGTACGATGGGGAGGGGGGGAGGTATTATACAAAGTACGTACTTTATAAACATACACCAAATTTAAATTTGACTTTATCCTACACACTCCTTAAGTAAATATTTAATTTTATTTAAAACATAATTATTTAAATTTTTATGAAAAAGGGGGATAGACTAATAAAATGTACGTTCTCTAAGGGGGGGAGTAAGACCTTATGTACGGTAATGTACGAAAGGGGGGGAGGGGTTTAAAATTTCTCCATTTTTGTGTACGTACTTTTTGAACGGCCTCTAAGCATTTTTTCTTGTTTGCTACTTCTTTCTCAGTTTACCATACCTAAATTTTTTGTACGTAAGATGAAGAATAATAAAAAATAAAAGTTAACACATTTTTTGTTACTACATATTGTTTTTTTAATCATCTTTGTATTTCTTTCTATTGGTCATTTATTTAAATAATGTGTAATAAAAGAGAGCAGTTTGGAAAAATAAGTTAAAATTGTTTGCAGTACAGATATAGTGAACTCCTAGTTGTAGTGAACAGAAATTTTGGTCCCTTGAAGGTTCACTATAGTGGGGTTTGACTGTAGTATGAAATGCTTAATATAAGTAAAAAATAGAATTTCTTTTCTTCTAAAAATTTTAAGCTGTTTTGTTGGTACGGTCTGAAGAGCTTTTGACTGCCACTGCTTAGGTTGGAGCTCCATTCAACTTATTAAGGGCTGGATTTCTGATCAGATTGCACATTCTTGCGTTCCTGTTTTAATGGTTTGAAATCCACTGTAATGTAATGTCTCGGTGCTTTCAGAGCCAGAAAAGTCCACTTATAGTTGAGAGTATGTTGTATAGCCCAAGTGATAATTACCACCGATTGTGATCTGATCTAGATAAATAGTAGTTCAGTTTTTAAAATGAAAGTTAATAAAATTTGAGTAAACAATAAAGCACAGTGAACATGCATCAGTATTGTTTTTAGACCATCATTAAGAATAAATCTAATTTTTTGCAAATAACCCATTAGTGTAACTTAAGTGCAATGTTAAAAACCAAACTAAACTTAAATCTTTAAAATGTCTTATAAATGGGAACTAACAATGAGCAGAAAATTATCAAAGAGTATCAGCAACTAAATAAGTTAGCTATACAAAAATTATGAAATTTTTCTCCTCATAACCCTCCTTTAAAGTTCGATTAAACAAAATCAAGTAGTTCTAATAATTTTCATAAAAATAACTCTTCGTGTCATTTTATATTACTCCAATTTTTAGTGACTTATATGTTAAATCAATTAAAAAACTCAGTGTTAGAGACATACTACAATATGTTATGTCTGCAATAGTTAGTTTTTAATTTTTAAAAAAAATTTACATTTCTAAGAGCTTATAGAAATTAGAGTAAGTGTAAATGGCAACAAGAGTTATTTTAATGAAAAATATTAGAACAGTTTGATTTCTTTTAACTGAGTTACATGCATGCAAAGTCCACAAATATGATATTTCTAAATGGCAAAATTTCCCATTAGTTTAAGTGCATTTTGATACATTTTATTCTGAAATTCATTTATAGTTAATTATAAAACTAATATGAATTTACCACATTCTAAGGTTGTGTCTGGGATTATAGATGTCCAGATGTTCATTATTACATAATTCCTTCTTTTTAAAGCCAAATATAATTTAATATGAAATGAAGTATGAAATATAAAATATTTTAGATCCTACACTTGAAAATTACCCCGTAAGCATAATATTTTTTGATAGAATTTAATTAAATTAAGTTCATATTTTAATGAAAGTGTGAAGAACTTATTTTGAAAATTATTTTAAAGATTTAGAGTTAGTATTTTAATTGAATGTAGTAAATGAATTCTACAAAGCTTTTATATATATTTGCATTTCACATTATATGTAACTTAACAATGTTTTCAACAAACAATGGTATAGTGTGCAATTAGAAGTCCCGGTTTGATCTTTTTATTTATTGATTCAGGATAATTATGATCAAATTATTTAATGTTGACAGTTTAGAATATAACTTTTATTCATTGATGAACATTTTTTGTGTCTTGCATAATTAGGGCATAATGAATTTACAGTTTTTAAAGCTGTTTGCTTAATTAGGTGTAACGTTTGTGTTTGTACCATTGTGAACATGTACCTATGTCAGTTCTTATTTGTCTTGTATGAATCTTGTGTAACCTTTATTATAGATTTATCAAATTTTAATTGTTCTTATTTTACACACTCTTTGGATTATTCTTTAAGTAGTTTTAAATTTTTTTTAAATGTATTTTTTATGAGCTATTAAGATATCATAATTTTTCAATTCAGTAAATTTTAAAATTATTAATTAATTTTCAAAATTTTGACTTCTTGTGGGTTTTAAAAAGAATAATCTTATGAGGTAAGATGTTGATATTTCTAACTTCTTTTGTTTAGAGCTGAATGGAATTCTTTTTTTTGCCGAAAATTTTACTTGCAACATCTAAAGTCTTTAGCTATAAAAGGGGATTTGAAAGCATGTCACTTTAGAAGCATTTGTTGGAAGGTAAACTCCAATTAGTGTTGATGTATTTAGTGATGCATTTTGTTTGATTTATAATTTTTTGAAATGCATAATATATTTTCATTTTCGTGTTTATTTTCTGATTTGTCAGTTATGCAAGAAATGGAATGTCTAAGCATGTATCTAAATTATCCCTAAGGTGATGTTGTTCATAATTAAAATGTTATTAATTGTTATTATCACAAATTTATATATTTTATTATTATTATTACTCATATATTAAGCATTTAAAAATATAATCATAATTATAATTGTTATTTTATTTTTAAATTTGTATTTCTGAGATCAAGATTTAATCATAATGATACTTGTAAATGACATAATTTAATATTTGCTTCTATTATTGATTTCTTTCATTTTTTTCCTTCTGAAACATTATTGATTTGTGTTTTTTGAATATAATTTCACTAAGTTTTGAAAGCAAAAATGTTAACAATTATTTTACTCTCTGAATTATGAATTATTTTGCTGAAATTTTGAAAAAAAATTCGTTTCTAATTCTTTTTGGTTTTCTAGTCTTTTTACAACTTATAGTGATTTAATTTACTTATTTGATTCTATCATTAACTTTACACCTGAGATATTTTAGTATAAAAAAGAGAATATAGTGATGTCATACTTTCCAAAAGTGTCATAATCTCTATTCCATATGTCTATAATTGATGTCACACTTTTTTCAATATTTTTGATCCCCTTTCTGTCAGCTTTGTCACAAACTGTCAGCTTTGATGGTATCCTCTACCTCCTTGTCATGCTATACTACACAAACATATATTTTAAGTTTATAAACAAAACACTTTGTAATAGATCAAAGTTAAAAATTTAGTTTTAAACTTCTAACTATGTGTTTTAATTATATTGAGCATAGGAATTAAAATACTTCATCTATTTCTTTTTTAATGTTTTTGTTTTAATACGCGTGTTGTCTCAATTAATAATTAATGACTATGAATAATAACTATAGATGATAACTACGAATAACAACTATGAATAGCAACTATGACTTATAACTATGAATAGTAATTAATAAGTGTGTTGTCCCTATGGATTTTTCCATTAATACATACTAAGGTATTACCCATTAAATTTAATCATTAATTGTACTCTTCTGATTGTTATGCACTTAGAAAGTTGTATTTTGATAGTTGTACTCATTCTCTCAAATTTTAACTATTTGCTAAATCATTAGAGGGATAAATATTTGTAAAGAAAAATGTTATATATGGTTAATATTTTTTATTTTAAGATATTTTTAAAATGCTTGCCAGAGGATAAACAATTGTGGATAGATACTATTAAGTCTCAACGACAACAGTATGAGGAAATATTGGATAAGGTGAGGAAATACTCATTTCATTATTTATTTAATTTAGTTTATGTAGTATAATCAATATTTGAAACAGAAGATATCGGCAAATTTTTTTTCTTCTTTTTTTTTTAATTGATTTTTTGATAATAAGTTTACAAGGACTTATACTTTTTCAGATATTAGGTTTTTCTGGATTTAAAAAAAATTATGCAAAACTGAAGAATTAACTTTCTTAAATTCAAGTATCTGTAGATACAATTGAAATTTGCATAAAATATTTGTACTCAGTAGTTTTTGAATTTTTTGACATTTTATATAGCTTATTTGTCATTCTGTATATTTAAAAATTTACAAATATTCATTGAACAAGTTAAATATATAACTTAGTAATATACTAAAATTTGCTTTATTTTGTCCTTGGCTCTATTATTCAGTCTTTCTTTGCACTAGCAGACATAATTTGTTTTTGAAGGTGAACTTATGAGCCTTTTATCTGTTACGAACATTAATTTCTCCCTATTCAGTTTACTCTTATATTTTTTAGTATGCCACTAATCCAAGGATCATTGATAGCATGGATATTAATGTGAACAATCCATTATCACAAGCTCAGCAAGTAAGAAAGATTAATATTTGAAGTTAAGATTTATAATTTATTTTATCTCTTTTTCTAGTATTACAATTGAAATTATTGTGCTTTATTTTTATTTAAAAAATGTTTTCTTTATTTCAGTTTTTATAATATCTTTAATGTTCTCTTTTTTTCTGCATGCTTAGATCATAAATAGTTATTGTTTTCTCATTTATAGCTTTTTATTTGACACATATTTCTGTTTTATGTGTTTAACTTATAGGCTACACCTATCTGCATTTTTTCGCATCCATCGGGCCCTGTTTAGTTTTAAAAATTTGACAGCATTTTGTAATGTATTTATTGATTGTTATAAATTGTATTCCCTTCGCAAGAGGTAAAACATATTACACAGCATACTTGATTTGCTTTTCTATTAAACAGCAATTTGAAAACAGGACCTTTGAAGACATTCAGACGTTTTTTCTTATTATTTAGTACGGGAAGTTTGGCCTAAGTGAAAGTAACTGTGTAAACTAACTTCAAAAATGTATTATTTTTTTGTGTTAAAAGTATTCATATAGTTGAGTGAGTTCAAGTGAATGACAAGTGTGACAATGTTAAATAGATTATAAGCTTGTAAAATAGCATTGTTGCTTTTTTCATAATTGTTGACTTAGGTTCATTGAAATTCGTTCTGTATTGTTTCATAAAATTTTCCCTCTAAAATATTCTTTTAACTTTGTAATTTCATAGTGTAAGTAAAAATAGTTCATTCATTTTGAAAAAGCTATATTTTTTAAAGTATTACGCATAGACTCATGAAAGCTATGTGAAAAGAACCATAATCTCACCAAGTTTATTTATTCAATATGTGCCCCTTTGATGATGTGACTTACGTCCAAGCAAAAATTAAGCTCATTCCATACATTTTGTAGTATATTCTTGTCAATTGTCTGCACTGCAGCACTGATGCCTTCTTTTTGAGCTTGACTAAGGAATGCAGTAACAGGGGTATGTAAACAAGATCCTTATATCCCCACATGAAGAAGTCGCATTGCATTAAATTAGGGGATCTGGGGAGATTGGGGAACATTGCTAGGTCATTCTCGAAAATAGACCAAATCCAGCGATACCGAAGTTCATCGTTTAGGTAGTCTCGAACCAGGATGTAAAACCAGTGTCCTTGAATTGCCTATACCACAGCAAAAGGCCTTGTTTACATTGAATTTTTTCCATAGTCTCTTCTGAATGCATGTTTAATAGCTGTAACAGAAGAACATCGGGCATATTCAGGTACACAAACACTTTTTTCTTTCTCCCCTTTAATTTTTGACAGGTGCTAATCTCATACTGCCACACCCCAATCGAACAGATATTGGGCTTGTACTGCCACCTGGAATATGCAGTTCTAACTTGGTGAATTTGTGGTTCTTTTCATATATCTTTTACGTGTGTACATGTCATGCTTTTGAAAATATAGCATTTTCAAAACCAATTCATCATTCATACTAACACTGTATTTTGCCATTTCACCCTATATGGAGTTTGAGTGTGTTTAATTAATTAAAAGTCATATTTATAGAGTTGTCCAATGCTAAAGGTTAAATTACATCACTTATCTACCATCAATCAGTTAATTGTTTAATATTGTGGTTGTTAATCACAACAAAGTGCTTACAACTTTTGGCTTTCAAGTAGAATGTTGTTAATGAGAAATTGTAATTCTGTTGGGAATTTCAATCAAATTTCAACGGACTATCAATAAGCAATTTTTATTTGATAAAATTGTTAACTCAACAAATAAGGGCAGAATAATTGCTGGTTGCTACTAGTAATTATTCAATCATTGGAACTGGGCCAGTAGAGAGGTAAGTAAATTTGCACCAGCTTAGGTATCTCTAGATATAGGATTTTTTTCAGATGAATATTCGCCATTGGTTTAGTTATTTTCAGTTTATACCTAATTATCTATCAAATTCTGTTCTTTTCAATATTACAAATGAATAATTATTTGTTGTATTTTTATATTAAAATTTATTTCTGTTTTCATGTATTTTGTTTTTATTATTTACAACTAATTTTTTAAAAATGCAATCGTTACCTTTTTTTAAAAATTTAAATCTTTGATTGAACATACTACAATGGGAAGTGAGTATGTATGCATTTTCATGAAAAGAATAAGACAGATCTCCTTTAAAGATGCTTGTTCCTATAAAATTCATTATCTGTGAAGAACATGTTTTTAATGAAAAATTAAATTATTGTTATTTTAATACAGAGGGGCAGAGGAATTTGTGTTTCATCTTACTATAAATTTAATATTGAACTTAATTTTTTAATCATATTTAGAACTGACTATTAAATATTAAATCTTGTTAAGTAATTGAACTTTCTAGTGCCTAAACCAGTCTCAAATATTTTTCAAGGCAGATGCTGGGAAATTTAAGAAATAAGATATTTTAGGAAAAAAAGTGTTAAGATTAGAAAAATGTTATGTAAGTTTTAGATTACTCTTTGTGCTTACCATGAAAGAACTATATCCTCCTGAAACCAAGTGTCTCAATATATTGGACAACATTGATGTAATTTTAATCACTAAAATAATGTTTTAAGATTGGTTTTTCTGTTTGTACACCATTTACAAAGCAAATATTTATGTAAAAATATAATATGTTTTACCCTGATTGGTTGAAATTTTTATTTACTGTAAAAAATCATAAGAAAGGTAACAAAATTTGATTCAAGTAACCTTTTGAATAGCTTTATGACAAATATTTTATTATTTGAGTCTTGTGAGTTTTATTTCCTGACCAATGCACCCTAAGAATATCTTGCAATATGTCGTAAGTTCTAAAAATCAAAATTTATAATTTTTATATTGTAATTACAAAAATTTTAATTAAATTTTTCTTATCCCATTTATGAGTTTATTTTTTTCTAAGTACATACTTCTGCCAATATTTTAAGCTTGGGTGTCAGGAGGATATATCAGAAAATAAATTGATTCTAGATTTTTTTAGATTTTTTTTCCTTAGTTAAACAATAAATTTAAAGTTTGTATTAGCTTAATAAGTAAGATAAAATAAAGTTAGGCACTTGAAAGGAAAGTAACTTGTAAGTTACAATGATGGATATTTTTATTGTTTTGAAAGAACCCTTGGATTCAATACTTTGAAGATACAGAGCTCAAAACAACTATCCAGCAAGATGTTGTTAGAACGTAAGCATTTCCATTTTTACCACTTTCTACACTTAGTGTTTTATTAAAATTTGTAATTGCTCCAAATTGTTGATATTTAGAAATTGTAGGTTTTGTCAACATTCATTCTAAATATATTATTTTAAAAATACTGTTGCTCTCTTCTATACAATACTAGCCAAATATTTTTATTTCTTTGATTTGTAATTATTAGAATTTACCAAGGTATAATTATTTCTCATAGAAATTCTTATTTTATTGTAACAAATAATATTTTTGCTTCTTTGTAAGAGCTTCACAATTCTAGATTGCATTAACACATACATTCTAATAGTTTTTTAAAATTGAATTGCAATTTTTTTGATTTGTTTTGTTGTGTTTGATTATGTGAATTATTTATGAATATTTATTGGATGTAAATGAGTTAAAAAGAACTTATAAAGACATATTCACAAAATATTGTCTCTATGATAACTCTATAACATTTCTTATACTCAATTGTATTAAAAATTTTAGATATTAAGTGTATACCTTCTATAAAACTCTAAACTATTAAAATTGTATACATCTTGTCAATACATAAAAACAGGGATGGATTGGGATATTGTGGAGGGCATAACTTTTATAGAGTGCTGTGTGATTAATTTATATGTACAGTAGAGAACCGATTATCCAGAACGATCGGGACCATTGCTATTCCGGACAACTGATTTTTCTAGGTTTCTGAATCACTACAAAAAGCTGTTTTTTTACTGTGAAACCTAACTAAAAAAAAGAATAAATTATTTAAAAATTTTAAAAAGAAGAAAAACGATAAAGTAATATACATAAGTTTAATATGATAAAAAGGAAAAAAATAATGAAATAAAGATATATTCAGGATTAATATAAAATGAACAAAAAAAGGTAAAATGGAAAAAAAAGTGGTGGATGGGCTACATCTTCCTCTTCGCTTTCTTCTACTTCGTCATTGTCTGTGTCAGGATTCAAAACTATCCATTCCATTTTTTACTTCAGTATTAACAAATGAAAATGGAAAAATCACGAGCATTTCTTTTCCCTCCTCTGTGCGAGAAAGACAACATTTGAATATAATTCTGGATGGAAAAAAAAAACAATCTTTTGAAAATTTCTAGAGAAAAGAAAAACACAATTTTTTACTTCATTCTTCTCAAATGAGAAGAGAAAAATTGCAAGTATTTCTTTTTTCTCCTCCTATGCGCTAGAAAGACATCGTTTTAATATAATTCTGGATGGAAGAAAAATCTTTAGAAACTTTCTGCAGAAAAGAAATTTAAAATTTTTTACTTCAAAGAAGAAAAATCTTTTTGCAAAAACCTCTTGAACGTTCTGCGACAATATTGTCGTGATTCTGGCACACGATTACTATCTAGAAGATTTCAACTTGGGTTTCAACATTTTGCTAAAAAATTAATCGAAATCAGAAGGAAAAACATGTGTATCACTATCTTGTTCCTCATTAAGCTGAGCGATTTTATTTCTCCTCCACTCCAGCTAAACATAAATTGGCAAGCAGACACAGAAGCTGACATAATAAAAAGAATTTATGTTCTACCATGTTCTGCCCCCTCCTCACACCCCATTTGAAATGAATGAATTGAAAAACAGGTGCAGTTGCAATACTTGCCCTTGAGTCATTATTCCCTGTTCTATGTTTAAAGCATAGAGTTGGTTCAAAGGGGGAATAGCAGAAATGACAGATAATTTTTTAAAAAATAAGAAGAGTAGGAAATAACAGGAAAAAAGTAAGGGGTACAAGGATAATAGGAAAAATAGGAGTTCTGTAGTCCCTGTGGAAAGTACTTTAAGAGATTTCTAAGAATCAAAGAAGACAAATAAAATTTTGTTTTTAACTCTCCTGGACTAAGCAATCAACAGACATGATGACTCCTGTGAGAAGCTGGTAGTAATGACTCTCCCTACTTAAGGGCCAGATGATAAGAAAACAGGTGTTCAATGAGTCACTCTTTCTCACTGAGCTATGAGTGAAAAGAAGCAACTATGTAGGGGGTGAGGAAGGAAATAATTGATGATATTTAGTACAAGACTCTTACTTCTCTTGACAGTGTATAGGGAACTAATGATTATTTCTAAAATGATGGCAAAGTAAACATCTTTTAAAAAAGAAAGAAAGATCTTAAAATCTTATGAGGAAAAAAAAATTTATCGAATTTCGTTCAGGTTTTCCGTTTTTCTGATTTCTGGATAAGAGGTTCTGTACTGTATATATAAATCATGGATTAAAATTGAAATTATAACAAAAGAAGCAAAAACTTAAGACACTTAGGTAATATTTTAAAATATTACGAAACGCTAATCTGAAAAAATTTTTACAAATCCTTAGAAGAAAAAAATTTTTTTTTTTTTTTTTTTTTTTTTAGAATGCAAGAATTGATTGTCTCAACAAACAAGCATATATTAAAAGACGTCTCATTTCTTAGCTGCTTTCACACAAACATTGTAACCTCTAATGGGTGTTCAGTATGTCTTTCTCAGTAGCTATCAAAACAAACACTTATAAATGCTTATAATCAACGAAGATGAAACTTGATAATTTTAAGTTTGGGGGACACCCTCTCTCATTTTATTTGAATTAGATGTATTGTTAATAAGTATTTATAAACAATATTCAATGGCATTATACTACAGACTTATGCAATTCACATGAAAAAAAGCTGTATTTTAATTTATCTATTCTTCTAATTATTCTTAGTTTGAATTATTAAATGCAACTTATAACAAATTGAATTAAAAACTACATAAGTTCAGAATAAAAAATAAAAATTCAAATTGAAAAGCTGAAATAGGAACTCAAAGAGAAAAATTTTAAATGTTAAATTGACTTTTTAAATTTTTTTCCAGTAGTAAATACTTTTAAAATTTTCCGTCTGATTGAATTTTATAATTTAAATAACAGATATACATTACTTATTTAATCTAACTAATGTTGAGTGTTTGACACTGTATTAATTTTTTTCTTAACCGTTTTTTAAGGAAATGCTTTGAATTAATTTTAAATTTACATTTAGATTTCCAGAAATTGATTTTTTTCATAAGAAAAATATTCAAGTAATGATGTCTAGTATACTATTTTCTTATGCCCGAGAATTCCCTCATGTATCTTATAAGCAGGTAAGGATCAAATTAAATAGCTTCATATTTATTAATTAAGCAAACTCTACCATTGTATATGAATTTGGTTTCAGGGAATGCATGAGATTCTTGCTCCAATTTTATTTGTCTTGAAGTATGATGTAGAAGGCTATTTGGAGTATTCAAAAGAAAATAAATTAGAGTAAGTTTCATACAGTTTTTGTTTTAAGTGTTCTGTTATTGCTAAAATAATAAAAAAATTACTTTTTTTGCAGCTTAGAGTTGCATATTATGCTGAATCAGAACTACATTGAACATGATGCTTAGTAAGTAATTTTATAATTTATTTGTAGAATCAATGTTTCTCAAATCTCACTTATTCACTTTTGTGACTAAATTTATTATTTTATTTCTAATAAATGTTAATGTCATTCATTCATATATATATATACAAGGAGTGATAAAATGAAACGATATGAAACGACGTAAAAACGTAACAGTTAAATATTTGCATATTCCGCCATGGGAGAACGTAGCGAGGCATCTCGGAGATTGGAGTCTCTGACTGGGATCAGAGCATGCGCAGGAGAGAGCAGAGGCTCTTTTCAAAAACGCCGTCCAAATGATGTGGCAGTTCATATGAGGAACAGAAACTCAAGCACAGAAAAACCATTAACTTTCTATGTGTACTGTGAGACACTCCGACGCTTACGCAGGTCCATCAAGAACAAAAGACCGGGGCTCCTCACGGAGGATGTGGTTTTGCTCCATGATGACGCGCGTTTACTCGTCTCCAGAGTCACACCCACGGAACTGGCCAAGTTAAAGTGGGAGACGTTAAACCATCTGCCCTACAGTCCGGACATGTCGCCCTGCGATTTCCATGTGTTTGATCCACTGAAGAAACACCTGAAAGGGAAGCGCTTCAACTCGGACGACGTACTCAAGGACGCTGTGAAAGACTGGGTCTTGTCACGGCCACAGGAATTCTGGGAACAAGGAATCCTGCAGCTTGTTCATCAGTGGGATCGTTGTGCTCAGGCCAATGGTGTATATTTTGAATAAAGTCTACATTTGTACCCACCGTGTCGTTTCGTGCCTTTTCATTTGATCACCCCATGTGTATATATATATATATATATATATATATATATATATGTATGTATTTAGTCCTGTATCCCGAATCATGACAAATTCATTATAAAGTCTGAGAATTAGATTTTTCTTTAATCAAAGTTTATATTATGCATGATATAAGATAAATGATACAATAGAGTCTCAATAATTTGAGGTGGACAGGATCGGGCGTAAAATTTAATAAACATTTAAATAAATGGAATAAATTTCAGTATTTAATCAATATTATATATTATATTTAAGGAAAATTTATTTACGCTAGAGGATCACGGTACATTTACTGCATTACACCAAGTCACAATATTCATTATATTACTGCATCAGGTTAATTGTACTTTAAAATAATTGTCTAATGTTTTTTGTTTAGAATCACTGTTCACATGTTTCAGTGTTTAACACAAAAATTTGTTTTTCAGCATTCAGTCATAGTAATCATCGCAAAACCAATCCCTCGAACTATCAAGACTCTACTGTAATTATAGTGATATTTCATAAAAAATAGCGATTTTAAAATTAAATCATATCAAAACAACTAGAGATTAATATAGAGAAAGGTGTGAATTTTATGATTATGCAATTACTGGTGTGAATTTCATGATTATGTAATTACTGGAAAGCCATTGTCAATAAAATCAATCAAAAGCAAAGTTTAAGCTTGTAAAAAATATTTCACAAAACATAGAAAAATTTAAAATAGCATTTGTTTTTACTGAAAGTGAATGCATGTGTTTGGCATAAATAAAAAATAGAAACTATGAAGGAAATAACTTACTAACTGTCAAACTTAAAAGTAATTGTGTAAATTACTTAGGAGATAGTAATTTTTATTTTAATGATATGAAAAAGTTGATTAAAATATATACTTGAATATATTGAAAAGTAAATTAAATTATAATACAAAAAAATAATAATTTTTTTTTCTATTTTAAACTATATCATGACATTTTTAAGTGTAATTGATATGTATCTAGATATATATGTATATATATTTATATAGATATGTACGTATGCATATATATATATATTTATATAGTTAATATAAACTGCTGTTTGTAGAAAATGCAACACCATGAAAGAATCATCAGAATCAAATGAAATTTAATGCAGAAACGACTTGTACTGATACAAATAAATGATGAAATTTTCAAAACAAAAGAAGCAAATTAAGCGTCCGAAATCAGTATTTGGTGCAGCCACCACGCGCTGCAATAAGTGCTGCTATACGACGTGGCATGGAGTCAAACAGATGTTGAATATCTGCTTGAGGAAGAGAATTCCATATCGCTTGTATGCGCAACCAAAGTTCGTCTTTGGAAACTGCAGGACGCGGATCACGAGTGAGACGCCGACCAACCATATCCCACACGCGCTCAATAGGGGACATATCCGGCGAATAAGCAGGCCAAGGAAGAAGTTGCATGCGTTGTGCTGAACAGAAGTCTCTAACAGTCCGCGCAACATGTGGGCGTGCATTATCCTGCTGAAAGATAGCTCCAGGGATGCCTTGAAGGAAAGGAACGACTTCGGGCTGTAGCACTTCATGGACGTATCTGTTGCTATTGAGATTACCCTCAATTCGTATCAAATTGGATCGTCCATGATACGAAATCGCACCCCAGACCATAACTCCGGGTGTTCGACCACTATGTCGTTCAATAATACACTCAGGAAGGCAGCGTTGACCGGCATAACGTCTAACACGAACACGGCCATCGTGGGTCCACAAATTGAAGCGTGATTCATCTGAAAAGACAACTTGGTGCCAATCAGCTCGCCAGTCTCTGTGCTCAAGAGCCCACTGCCGACGCAGCCGTCGATGATCCGCCGTGAGGGGAATCCTGTATAATGGCACCCTTGCACGCAATCCACGGCGCAGCAGACGACGACGAATTGACGAAGCCGACAATTGTACACCTGTAGCAGTAGACCAATGTGCTGCCAGCTGCCTGGAGGAAGCTGTGCGATCATTCACCGCCATGCGGAGCAGGTGTCGATCATCGCGCTCTGACGTCACCTTCTGTCGTCCAGTGCCTGTTTTTCGAGTTGTTCGGTGCTCGTCGGTCCACTGCTTCCAAACTCGCATCACTGTGGAACTGTTCCGCTGCATACGAGCTGCTATTGCGCGATAGGAAAATCCTCCTTCTCGAAGGCCGATTATCCTCCCTCGTTCAAACTCCGTAAGTTGCTTGAATTTCTTATTCTTCCGTCGTGGAGGCATACTCAGGTCTCACTAAACGTTTGCCACTAACAAATAATCATAGACTATTTTCAACGTCCCGCTACAGCACTTTATTTATACGCTTTCAGCATCAATTCAGAGGGCGCTGCGCGCACCACGCACGCGCGATGGCTCTGAAACTTTATTAATTTGCATAATATCCTATAATTGACATTTGCTGCGAATTTCATTTGATTCTGATGATTCCTTCATGGTGTTGCATTTTCTACAAACAGCAGTTTATTATTAAAATGCATGCTTGGATATAATTCATCAAATATGGTTAGCTAATCATAAAACAAAATTTAAATTACAGGCGAAACCAAACTTAGCATTAAAAATTATGTAGATTAACTAAAAATGAAATCAATTTTGTTCCATCAATATCTAATGACAATTTTTTGTGTGATACATTTAAAAAAGGCATCTAAACAAAGTTTAAGCTGCTTTTTACAAAACATTGATGTTTTGAAAGACTAAGAGCTATATTATCCAGTGAAAATTTTATTTTGTTATGTCCCAATATATTTTTGACTGACTATAAAGGACTAAATGGTGAAATTTTATAACCAAACATTATGAAAACTTTTACATCAAAAATATAAGTAGACAATCAAAAGTTTCTGTATAACCTTTTTTTCTGGTTTCCTTTTATCCAAAATAATTTTTCAAAAATCAGAAAGACAAATGTAAAAAGGTAAAATAAGTGTACTTGAAATAATGTAGTCATAGTTAAGAAAACAAAAGAAGAAATTTAACTGGGAAGCCTTGGTGGCTAGTTTTATGATTAATGCCAGCTATGGTTAATTTAATAAGGGAATATTAATAAGAAGGGAATATGAATATTAATAACAATAATTTATTATTTATATTTAAAATATAATAATATACAGTGATGTAATAGAGGAAACAGTACTAATAAGGAACCCCTGAAGTGCTATGGAACTTTTTATCATTTTGACAATAAGTGATAATTAGTATTATTTCAGCTTTTCTGTATTGTTTAATTGTTTATTCAGATCTTGGTTAACAAATGCTGTTAATTGTCCATGTTTCTGCAAAATATGCAATCATGTTTAGCAACATTTTGCATGCTCTTTTCAAAGTGTGCAATTAAATGCTAAAAAAAACTGAAACTGGCAAAAAACATTTTCAAAGAAACATGAATTTGGTGCAAAGATTGTAAAAAAGGACTTTGCATCAAGCCTTGTACTTTTATTCATACTTTTATTCTAATAAATGTTTTTTTAATATTTTGAATATTTACATTAGTATTTATGTTTTACCTTTATATTTCATAAATTAATCTTAATTCAATGAAGATTTATTTTCAAAATTTTTGGCTTTTAAGCAATTATTCTTTAGTTTTAATTTTCCAACTACCTTTTTTATGATCTAATTCTGTATTAAAAAAAATCTTTTTTTAGGAATGTTTTTTATTTTTTTTTAACTATAAAATATATGTATATTTTAAATATGTAATAAAAGATACAAAGTTTTTGAACCTCTTTTGATAAAAAAGAAAAATTATGCAACTAGAAAGTAAATGATAAAATTGCGCTTGGCAAGGAAATTTTTATTCAAATTTGCTAAGTAAAATCATAAAGTTTTCAAAATTTTGGAAAGATGAGTTCAAACTCTAATTTTTCTTATATACTTGCACAATGGTAGGAGACCAAATGAGATATTAGTTGATTGAAATGCATTTTTCTGATTTTGTTTTGAGTTTTATCAAATCTAAGTTGGCAATGTTTCAGCAAGGTTCTCTTAATGATTATGGTAATTTATTAACTATCTTTTGCTTAACTAAAATACTATAGTCTGGTACAACCTGTTTATTCTATGATTCTTAATTTCTGGAAGATAAAAATGTTCAGTTGATGTTCCAACTGTGTTCACACCAAATGTACTAGAACAAAAAATGGCAGCTATGTTTAAGACTTTTTATATTCTACTTTGTTTTTGTTTTGTTAGAATTAAATTCATGTTTGATAGATAACCACCATTATATTCTTATTTTCATGTGTGAAAATGACCATGTAAGGAATTTTAAGTTATAACTTTAAATCAATGACTAAATTTTGACTTTTCTTGTAATATTGTATTTTGACTTATTTAGGGATTAGAAGAACACAAATTTATAGAATAGAAATTAGAAACCTGTTATATTGTTCTTTGTACTATATTTAAAACATTCTATAATACTTTTATTACTGCATCATAGATCAAATAGCTATAACTTTTATACCAGTATTTCATAATTATTGCTTGTAAGTAGTGAAATGATAGTTACATCTGATACTAGTTGGTTAAAGATAAAATATTGTGTCATATTATCACTCTTACCTTTATCTTGAGCATTCAAATGTATTTTGATTACTGCATCTTAGATTAAATAATTATAATTTATGTACAGTGTAACGTCTCATATCCGGACGTCCCTTTTTCGGAAGGATCGATTTCGCCGACACTTTTTAACAATCAAAATAAACAAACATCTCATCTTCACCTTTCTTTTAAAAAAAAGAAAGAAAAGGTCTTTTGACACGTTTTCTCGACCATTGAGAGACTGTTAGCGACGCTCCTACTCTGGAATGCAGGAAAAGAGGGAGATTTGTTTTCGAAAGACCGCAACTGCGTCTCCTCCCCTCTCTTTTCCTATGCAGCTGGCTAGTAAAAGAGGCATTTCCTGGAACCTTTTTATTGAAAGAAAAGGGTAAACATGGCAAGTGTTAACATGGAGGGGGAGTCAAAATGGAACATTGAATAGGTCTAAAAGGATACACATCCTTGAGAAACATTCATTCTTCCCCTGACCATGTAATATTTAGGAGGTGGGGGAAAAAGGGGGTCACACTCTTTCTTTAGCAGATTCTTTCAGTCATACAAGAAAAAATAAAGAGAACCCCATCAGCGTGCCCCGCCTATATGCTTGATTGATAAGCAATGATTGGAGAGAAAACAATAATTTGTCACTTCCCCGCCCTCAACTTTAATGATCTCTTCTCCACACTTATTTTCTTTCACAAATAAGGAGGAAATGAATTTTTCTCCTCCACCTACCCACCTTAATGAATGACGGGAATTTCCCTTTCTTGCTTGAATCGTTCTAGTTAAAAATGGCGGATTATTATTTTCATAACTGTCAATTTTTTTTCGTTTTCTTTATTTTAAGCAATAATTTTTTTCCCTACTATTTCCTATTTGATTGATTGGATAATCTAATACTAGAACATTATTCCCCTTAAAAATAGTGTTTATTTATTTTTGCTTCTTAGATTTAGATCATTTTAAGCTTTATTCCAGAATGAAGTGAATTTCCCCTTCCTGCTTGAATCATTCTAGTTCAAAATGGCGGATTAATATTTTCATAACTGTCAAATTTTTTCGTTTTCTATATTTTTAGCAATAATATTTTAATCTGAAACATATTTTATGTTTGATTGATTAGATATTCTAATACTAAAACATTATTCCCCTTAAAAATAATGTTTATTTATGTTTTGCTTCTTAGATTCAGATCGTTTATTAGATCATTTTAAGCTTTGTTTACCTTGGGGGTCAATTATACGGAAAAATCTATTATACAGACTTCTAGAAGTCCCACCGATTCCGGATACGCGACTTTACACTGTACTAATATTTTATTATTATGACTAGAAAGTAGTGAAAAGATAGCTAATATATATTGTTATTTTTCAACATGTTCTCAATATTCTTAATTTATAAATAAATTTACTTCGAAACATAAAAAAAAAATTCCTGTTTAATGTTTGAGCAATACAGGAACTGTTCTGAAAATTGGTTTTAAACTGATGAGAAAAAAACTTATTGTGAAATTTAGCTAAGCTTATTCACTATTACATTTAAGCAGAATAAGTATTTTTCTAATATTTTATAGTTTCTTATTCTACCAATTAATGAACTCTATTGAGCCATGGTATACTTCAAGTGATTATCTTTATGATAAAGTAAGTATAGTTTACATTGTTTTTTCTCTAACTTTATCCTAGATACTGTTTTTAAATAATTAAATTACTCTCTTATTAAAATTAAAATTATTTTTATGAGAACAACTAAATAAAAATATAATAGCATGTGCATATATAATATAAGCGTTTTGCATCTATTTAATAGATTTATTGCTAGGCATTTTTTTCTCGAGTACAAATTATGTTAATGGCAAGATCCATAAGGAATTTTCGGCAAACATTGCAATCTCTGAGTTTTTGAAACTTATCTCTTCATTTGAGTTTTTAAAATAGTTGAATATAATTGAGTGCATAATATTTTAAGTTACTTTTGGAATATTACCATTAATTATGCATATCTTTGGAAATTTTGTAAGCTGAAACATTTTGTTATGCATAATTCTATCATGATAAAAGTAAGAGTTTGTGTGTCTGTGTGTATGTTTCTCTTCTAGCTTCAGAACCGTTTGTGCTAGCTTTCTGAAGCTCAGACAGAGGATAAAAAGGATGATTTTAGCTCTGAATCCTAAAATTTATTCAAAAACTTTCATGTGATTGTTTTTGAGTGATGTTTAACAAATGGAGTTTTCTCATTGGCTTGCAGTTGTCATTGTTATAAATTAAACTGCAGTTGATTCTGTTTTTTCAAATGTTTTATAGATAACGTGAGCCATGTTTGCTAGCTTAGCTTTCATTAATAAAAAAGGGTTTTTGGTAATTTTTTAATATTTCATTATTTTTTATTTGCTAGGTCAGATTAACTCAATTGTCAACATAGTGTTAACTGTTCCAAAAATATCCTGATTATCTTGAAAAATGTTGTTTTGATTTATTTATTAGCCTGCATACTATTATTTATGCCAATGATACATATTTAATTTTGAATTTTTTGATGATAAGTACTTATTAAAATAAAAAATAAGCAATGTACTAAGAAATAAAAATAATGGTGAAAAAGTACTTATTTTCTTAGGGGAAATTGCCATTCTATTATTGATGTCACTACTAATTCTTGCTAAAGTTACTAGCTGAAGTTAAGAAGCTATTGTAGTAAAAAGCAAAATTACCAGAGAAATTGTACCTAGTTATTTAAAAGAAGCACAAGAAATTGCCATGCTATTATTGACATCAGTAACTTAACTAATTTGGTAGTAGTCACTATTGGTATTAAGGTAGTTGGCGCACGTTTGATACCAAATATGCTTATATAGGTACAACGTATTGTATTACTATATTTGGTTCCTATTAAAACTGCACCAATACTGTGCACTTTTAAAATAGATACTATGAAAAGAGCTTTTTTTCACAGCCCCTTAAAAGCGAAAAGTACTTGAGAAAATTAAAAAATTGCTTGATCGCAGAGAATTTTCTTATCATTAGTTATCCTCGAGCAACAAAATCATGTCAAATGATGCTGTATACAGTTGATCTTTATTTTGATGAAATGATCTACAAAAAATATATATTTTTAAAAAATATATATTTCGGTAAAGCCAGCATAAAGGACAAAAAATATTAATAATTTGAAAAATGGAATTTTTTAAAACTATTGATGCGTTAATATAGGACTTTTGTAGAGCTTTATAACACCCATTTATTGATTTTTTCCCTTTATTTTCAACCTGTAGAAAGAGCTGACATTCAGCTAGTAACATATAAATTGAATAAAACTAAAATTTTGAGTACTTTTAGGCTATTTTTAAAGCATAATGTGAAAAAAGTCTTTTATTGTTGCCATTTTACTAAAAAAAAATTAAGTTTCTTACCTTCAATTAGATCTTGAGGTCACACTCTTTTTAGCTACAGAGAGAAAATATTTTAAAAAATTTGACTTAAATAATGGTTTTTATGTATTTCTCATTACATCATGACAAAAAAATGCTAATATTGAAATAGAACATGATAAAAAATATTTTTCATAATTTAAAATTCATATCTAACATTTTACATACAATTAACAATGCATAATTAAAAACAATTTCCATACAAAAGGAATAAATTCAAGTAAGGAAGATAAGAAATTATCATTATTTTTTTTTTCTTTTTTCTAGTATTTTACAAGCTTATACATTGGAAAGTGACCGAAAAATATTTGATACAGATTTGAAACTTATCAAAATTTAAATAGATTTATTTAAAACCTAAAAACTCAACTAATGGTGATGTCTTACTACATTAAATGTCTATTATTCTCATTGCAAAAATCTATTATGATCATAATTATTACATAAAAATTATAATCAAGGTTCTTCTTACTTGAACAGTAACTCTCTCAGCACATGTCCAATAAAATTTTGTAATCAGTCAAGCTTTATCAGATATTTCAGCTTCATCATTTACCCTGTTTTCCATCTACATAAAAACCTAATTCGTATATTCTTGCTAAACCTGGTATCATTTCAGGTATTGGATTATTAACATTGTAAATTTTAAAAATTATTAATTAAAATTATCTTTACCTGCATAAGAATTGCTTGTAAAGGGCATTATTAATCATTATTAATGGAATCCAACTCTCTTTGGAATATTATTTGAAGAGATCAAGCCCCATTTAGTTAGTTTAAATTTTTTTTTTTTTGATAATTAAAATTTTTTTGTTTTATAAGTAAGAAGAATTGTCACCATATGTAAATTGATTATTTCAAGTAACATTTATATGATATGTGTTTATATCATGTTTATTGATTTTTCTACTAGTTTTTCTATCTCATTTTATATTTTTATGTATCTTAATATGCTGAGATGTCTTGTAAAGTATTTTTTTTTATATTTCACGAAGTCAATTGTAGCTGAGCCTTTTACTCAAAAAATGTCATCTTCTCCCACAAATTGTTTGGGCCAGCATCTTAAAAGAATATATGAGCAACTACTAAAACATCATGATAATGAGCTCTTTCGGAGATTAGAAGAACTAGAAATTACGCCTCAAATATTTGGCATGTATGTGGCTTTGATATTTTAAAAATTTTAAAGTATTGTGAATATATAAACCTCATATGTACTTAAAAAACTTATGTTATTTCTTTTGTTATTATTTATTTTTCTTTTTGCATTATTCTGTAGCCGATGGCTTCGTTTGTTATTTGGTCGGGAGTTCTCAATGCCTGATTTATTAATAGTGTGGGATGCTTTATTTGCTGATAGTATAACACTTGATTTAGTAGATTATATTTTTGTTGGAATGTTGAAAGCTATTAGATATCTATGTAAGTATATACACACCTTTTGTTTATTTCACACTATTATCTATTTTTGGTAACATGTTCTACAATATAATTTGAAATATTTAATTTAGTGTTGCCTTGTGACTATGCATCATGTTTGACTTATTTAATGCGTTATCCAAACGTTGCTGATGTGCGTTATATCATTGATTTGGCATTACACTTAAGAGATCCTGGTGTAAGTTTATAATTTTACAAGTATTTTTAATTTCACTGTATTTAGAAAAGTATGTGAATAGATATTATAAAATGTTTAAAATATTTAACACTTTCGCTACCGGAACGCCCGAGACGCCTTATAAGCTAGACTACCGAAAACGACCGAAGTGCCCGTGAAATGGGTTAGAGATTCTTCCCCCTTTTTCGAAAAATAACACGCAAGGGGGGAGGTGTGGCAATAATCGTCCTTGAAGTTAATTTACAAAAAGGGAAGAAAGCAGAGGGATTTTTCAACAAAAGTTTTGTTTTATATCATTCCACTTTTGTAAAGTTGTTTTCTCCTGTTTTTATATATATATATATATATATATATATATATATATATATATATATATATATATATATATATAAACCAAAATGTCTTTTCGCTGTAAAGGTCCTTCGACCGAAAATAATTTTCAAATTTTCAATTAAATTAATTTTCAATGATGAGACAGGATGAGTCGGATTTTAATGAATCAGGGGATGAAGATGAATTTGAAGATGCAACACCAACTGAAACTACTATTGCCCCTAACGACTGAACTTTTTCTGATAATACTTTTCGAGAAAAAGTTATATGAAACGTTTTATTGTAAAAATAAAATCATATTCTCATAAGCTTAAAATTTATAGTTAAGAAATATAGTATTTTTTAACTTTTTTGAAAGACAGAGAGATGTAGAAACAAATATAAACTCAAAATTAATTAACCTAAATTATTAAGCTGGCTACTTCTTTTTATCTGAACTTTTTTGATTACTTACGTTGAAAAGAATAAACTGGAGTAATGGTGATAAAGTATTTTTTTTAAGCATTAAATTATTTAGTTATTGTGTCTTTAAAAATATATCAATTGTTCAAGATAATAAACAGCTCGAAATTTGCAGTGTTTTCAGAAAAAAGAAATGACAGTAATTTAAAAATATATTATTCTACAAGACTGAAAGATTACTAAATACAATTAATTATAAATCTATTTTTAAATATAAAATAAATAATTAAACATTATTTTATTAGAATTAGATTGTAGGCTTTGATGCCTTACAAAATAGTTTTTATATTTATAACAGTAGGATCCAAGAGAAAAAACTGCTTTGATGGGTACCAAAACTATTATTTGAAATTTGAACTTTATTCTGCATTTGTAGTTCGACAGCTGTAAATCATTCACGTTGTCTTGCTGTTTTATGAATGCCTCGCTATTTTCACCTTTTCAATGCTTGTTATTACGTAGGTATTGCACTTGAAGCTGAATTGACCCATTTTTTTTATTAATTGTTGCCTGGTCTAAAAACACAAATTTTACTAGTGGAGAATGTGTTGGTGTCAAAACTCTTAAAATAGTTAAATCTCTATGAATTTATTTATTTTCAATTTTACGCCTTATCTTCATACAAAAGGGTTTCTTCACAGGAGGATTATCTGTAGTTAACTCTAATTTCTCATGAATGCATTTTTTCCTTCATAATGAATGTTCTATATTCAGCTGTCAGACCACCCAGATGTGTTACAATTTACTCATTCATTTCTGTAGAAGATAAGCGTTATCAGCGTAGCTTCTAAAGGCTATTGTTAAATGAAAATTAACATGTCATATAGTAGATTTTCTCCATTTCTACATGAAGTTGGGACTGATATCTTTGTCACCAAAATTATGGTGTGGTAGTGTAAGAAATTTCTTTGATATTCCCCTTTTCTTTCAAAGAAATTTCTTGTCACCACACCCATATATACTGCACCATATGTCTATAAACAGATGCCGATTTCCAACTGTTCAGTAAAATGCACAATAATTTAGTCCCATACTCAAAAAGAAATGATTACAAGTGAAATGTGACAGAAAGATAAATCTTAGCCTAGAAGGCAGTGTTGAAATAGGAAGTAATTGTGGTCCCTAGCATACGTAAAGAATAGCAGTCTGGCTAATTAACGATGGGGTCGGAGATTAAAAAGTTATGCATTAAATATAGTAGTTAAATATAGATTATTAAATATAGTCATTAAAATTTTTAAAAATGAAATGAAGAAAAATTAATAGTTAGTAAATAAAAATTTAGACATTGTATATATATATATATATATTTATTTATTTGCTAAGCTTTGAAGATATTGTTATATAGTTGAACATTTATTTTGTTTGCTTTCAATCCACTTTTTCAATTTATGATAATTTTTCAATTATTAGATTCTTATTAAATTGCCCATAAACTTACTTTTACTATAGCAATTATTTATAGAAATTCAAAAGCAGTTTTATTGTTTTAATTATGAATATAATTTTTTTAGATCAATTTACTTAATTACACATATTTATGCATTTTTATTTTTAACGACAATATTTTAAAAATTCTTGAGAAAAATTATCAAATACTCGTATGAAGAGGACACGTGGAAAAATTACAGCAATAATGGATGTTTCAAAAACGAAGAAATGGATACTTCAAAATATTTTTATATAAATTATGGAAAGACATATACAAAATTTGGCATCTATTTCGAGTCGTTTACTTTCAAATAATTAAAAATTAGTTAAACAGTTTAGATTATTTACAAGAACCTTATAACAAACAATTTTATTAATTATTATACTTTTTAATTTTCGAACTTAAAAATTTTTTCCGATGCACCGAACTGAAATTCACATAAAAATATAGTTTCTAGATAAGATAATTTATTTGAAAAAAAATTGAACTTTTTGATTTTTTAAAGTGATATAGAAATATTGTACTTAAAATATTATTGTTAAAATAGTTCTTCAGCATTTTTTGAATTTTTATGCACAAGTTTACAAGCTCTTTTATGGTACAGCACTTGAAGGAATATAATTTACAAATGAAAACTTCATTGAAATGAATTTAATGCTGGATAAAGGGAAAAATATTTTTTATACCTTGAGGAGAAATTATAGTTTCTGGGGATAATATTTTTAATGGTTTCAGAGCCTTGTTAAATAATAAGAAAAGTTTCTCTTATTTCATATTGTAAATTGATATAAAATAAGACACACATTTAGGTTGAATAATATTTTAGTACTATCACCAAATTAATTTCTCCTTAATGACTGATGTTAATTTTAAAATTTGGTTTCTAAGAAATTTAAAATTGATTTTTCAATCATTTAAGTTATTGAATTATATTAGTTTTTGTTTTACAACGAAATAAAAAAGGATTTTATTTGTGCGAGAATATTATTATCAATTTAAATGCTTTATTTAGATTTTGTATTACTGGATTACATGGAATTACATACTTATGTTTCAATATAAATAATAAAATTAAAAAAAAAAAAAAAATGCAAGCATTTATTAACATTTTATAAATCTCGTTACGTTAGCAATATTCTTGCTTCAAATTATGTCTTTCTTCCCTTTGAACTCCTATTTTGGGGATATTTCCACAGGTGAATAAAGAGATGATCAGTCATTCTGTCATTTCAGAGTAAAACTGGGGGTAGGAAATTTTTGCTACTTGTTTTCCTACTTCGGGCATTTGCGGTATTCTGGGCATGTTGTGGTTTGGAGGGCTCGGTATTCAAAGAGTTAATGATAATATATAGTATGTACTTTAAATCTAATATTAGCTGATGTTGAGATGACCAAAGACAGAGGGTTGTAAATTTTTTTAAAGTTACTTAAAAGTTTAAGAAAAACATAGGTTTGGACCCATGGAACCTAGTGTGAAGCATATGAGGAATTTGGTATGAATTAGCTTGATTTCTTTCAAGAAGTTTAATAGAAAACACTTTTGATTCAGGCTTTTGATTTTGAATAAATAGTTTTCTTGCTTTTACAAGGCTGAAAGGAATTGAAGGGCTTATTGCAAGAACAAGGAATTTTAACTTTGAATATTGTTAGGGGGAGGACAAAGAAAAAGAAAAAAAAAGTGAAAAAACAGTTCTGTGTGTGGTAGTTTTTCCTGCATTTTTTATCACACAGAGGTTGTAGTTCTGCCTGGTTCTTGCTCTAATCAAAGAGGACATATTGTCCATAATAAAAGAATTCATTTAGAAAAATTAAAATTTTCACTTACCTGTTTCTTGCATAAAATATCTAGCAATTTATTGAATTAAAAATTATTGCTTTTATGTAGCAAATATTATTCATTGGATTAATATTATCACATTTTGAGCATCGCTAAAAATATTTAAAAAGATCTGATTCCATCTTTGGAAAATAATTACCTTCATTATTTTTAATTACAGATAAATTCAAACAGTTTTAGACTAGGCTTCTAACTACTAGGGCTTTTGTGAAATATTTTAGAGTAATAGGCAATCAGAAACTAAAGCGTTCAAAATTTTGGCTAATTTTGCCAGCATTTTAAAAGCCTCACCATGAAAGAATTGGGACAAAGTAGGGGTAGATTATTATCTATTTTTAGGTTATCTTTTTATGAATTTTTGAAAAACTCACATATAGCTAAGTGGAAAATAGCTTTAAACCAAATTTACTAAGCAAAAATGATACATTAAAACATATAATTTGCAACCACTAGAATAAATTTTCCCACAAAGCTTAGAAAGTTGGCAGCCCTGTATGTCATGTTTTGTTATTACTATAATATCAATGAGAGCAATTCTTGGCATTCCTTATCTATATTTCAATGTTAAGTCTTTAGTCTTCAAGGTTAGATTTTCATGAATTAATATTAAAACTAGTCTGTGAAACGAAATCTAGCACAATCTTGTTGTCTAAAATAATGTACAAATTTTCACCTCAACTCAAATGAGAAGAACTTACTTCAAGCAATAAGCTATGAAAAATCTGCAACTATTTTTGATTTAAATAAATTAATTTTAACAGTGAAATGATCAGAATTTTAGAATATTATGTCAGAAAGCATAATTTTAAACAAAAAAGATAATTTTAACGTAATTTTAACTTTTTTATAATAAGAGTTTTCTTATTTTTGGTTACAATAACAGTTTTCATATTTTAGATTCTTTGTTACAATAAGAGTTTTCATATTTTTAATGGTTAATTTTAAATAGAAGATGCTGTTTGCTTTTATGAAATTGAAACCTTTGCATTCATATTTTTGACAGAGTTACAATCAACCAACTGGAAAAGTTGTGAATCCTTTGCAATTGAAGGCTGCTAAAGATAACAAATTTCCTATTGCTTTGAAAACAAAGTAAGACTTGTATTTTATTTCCAAATTTGTTATATTGTTTACTTCATGAGAAGGTGTATTATTTGCAGAAAAAATAGCTTTTACACTTTTTTAGCTCAATAAAACTTCCTAAAGTTACTTCATATGTGAATAAAGCTAATGATAAACGTCCAAATTCTTTCTCCATGACATTGCGTCCTTCCGTGGTAGAGACAGATTCTGGTAAATAAACTTTTATTCTTATAAGTTTCAATTTCTTCTTATCTACATAGCAATTTTAAAAATATGAAAAATTCTAAATCATTGACAACTTAAGACACTCATATCTGACATTGATCAATTTTTATGTTTAACTGGAACTTGAAGTGATCATTGTTTTAATTGTTACTTTCCTTTATTTTTGTTATTTTCATATTTTATTCTCATAATTTTGTCTTAATAGATCAATGGAAATCAATCTTATCCTTTACAAGGATTTTTAGCTATGGTCTCTAATACAGGTGTGTTTCCTTAAAATTATGATTTATTTTCATAGAGATGAAGTGTTCTCTTCAGAACCTTATTTTTCTGTGCAAGTTTTCTTCTTTTAACTTGCAAAATTTTAATTATTACTTACAATATTTTTAATTATATCCGTAATATTTGTAAGATAATCTCTCATATGTAGCGCAAAAATTGTATTAAAATTTTTGGCAAATTGTTTTATAATTTTTCAAGAAATGATCATTTCAATTAATTTTCTTTTCTGTATTGTAATTTTTTTTATTAATATTGTATAAGGTAACTTCTCAACAATTTCCAGTGAAAAATATCATGCATTTAGTAAGATATAGGCAATTTACTAGCTAACAGTTCTGTGGCAAAACGACTAAATGAGTTTGTCCTTAAATACTATTTTTCATGAATTATAGGGACGTTATACAAAGTGTATGAAGCTAAAACTATGTATTTTAAAAGTTGTAATTTCTATGCAGTTCAGAATCTTTTTTTTAAATTTTAATCTTCAAATTTTATTTTTCATGCATTAAAAAATTGAGAGATTGTTTTCCCAAATTTGTTTTGTCATTAAATTTTTCTTAGCTTATTTCAATAGAAATTCTTCACTGTATCAAATTTTATCACATTTTAATAATCATAAACTTTTGCTTATAACAGAAAAAATTATTTATTCCAAAGTTAACTGTTGACAAATAGATTAATTTTATATAGTTACTGACATTGCTGAAGGCTAGATTTTTTTAAATGTGCTTTCTTTTATTTTTAGGTGTTGGAAAGTCAACTTGTTTAGTTGATCCTTCAAATTATGACTTGACTCCTGATCATAATGAACTTGATTTTGTTGAAGAATATTATGATACAAATATGTTAGGAAGTCTAGGTGATAATTCTTTTCCTAGAACAACAATTTCTAATGTCATGGAAAGTAAAAGCATTGCTGATCAAGTTTCAAAAATTATTAATGAAGATTTACAGAATTGTTCAACTGATGTATCTAATTCTTCTATTCGTGAAATGGTATCTCTTTCTCGTCCACATGAAAGCCCTATGAAGAAATCTTATTTAAAGAAAGAAAAACATTCATTCAAAGTATTAATTAATTTTTTTTCCTTTATTATTCATTTAGTTTTGTTATAGGCATAACAAAATTCATAGTTTAAGAAAAGCTTAAAATTTTCCAAGAAGTCATCATGAAAAATTAGAGTGTTATTTTTGGACAATTTAGGGGAAAAATCTACATTCCTTCCAAATCTTCTGCATTTTGCATTTTCTACTGTGAAGCACTTGTTGGTTTTTCTTATAAATCTGCATACCAGTTTCTTGATAAAAAAAAAAAAATACTTATGCTTGCTTGTAAAATGTGCAAAACAAAAAAGATATGACCCAGATTAACTTTTGTTTTAATGGTTGAATTTTCATGAACTAAGTGACAATCATAATAGTTCAAAAGGGTGAGTAACAATAAATATGTCCTAACTATTAATTAGATTACAGAAATAGACACAAAAATTTGCTTTCTGTGAGTAAACATGCAATGAAATGATAATTGCAGCAAAATACTTTTTTAATAAAAATATTAACTTGCAAGAATAATGTTTTGGTCATGAAATAATTGGACCATGAAATTAGAAACACTTAGAAATACTGCTTTATAAAAATTTCATTTAATATTTAAATTTTTTAATATCTAGGTAAAAGTAGATCAAATAAACTTGAAGGTAGGATAAAGTAATTCTATGTTGTTTTTGTTTGTCTAAGTTTCAACTTATACAGCATTTGAAATTTTTCTTGCATTTTTCAGGATGTTTCACTTGTGAATTCTCTAGAAAAAGAAATATCTGATTTAAGGTTGGTTGTTGACTGTTGTGCAAAACAATTAACACTGCATTTAGATAAACTACAAAAATCAATGTTGTGCCAAGAATTATTACATGAAGATGAAATGTACTTGTCTTTAGCTGGATTAAAAAGAGTAAGTTTACTGAAATCTGCATGAATTAAAGCTAAACATAAATCATTTTATGTAGTTTTTCATACGTTGATCATGAGAAAAGTCGTTTTTCATAACTGATCAAACATTTATAATGATGTCATAAATGCTTTAAAAACTAAAGCTCAACCATTATATATGGTTTTAATTCTTATTTACTTTTTACAAATTTTATTTATTTTAAACGAACACACGAGTCACGTATGCAATTAAAACTGAATAGCCAAGTCTAAAAGTTTACCGAGAACTCTTGAAGCTTTAATCCATTTTTTAAAACTTAGTAGGGAATTTAGGAAAATTGGATAAAAATTGTGGTAATATTAAAAAAAATTGTAGGCAACTTGTAATTTAAAATATGTAAATGTTTTCAAAGTTTCAATCCTATCAGGAGATCTTCAAATAATTAGGAGTTCCATGACCTGAACATGCATTAGTGATCTTTTTCTCCTTCTATGTTTTCTTCTACACTTTTATACTTTTGTGTCTGTTTTGTTTTATGCTTTTGTGTTTACTTCGAGCACCATTTAATTTTGTAATTGTTTTTACCTCGTTTATATGTAAGTTTTAATATTTTTAAATATTACATTCAGTACAATACGATAAAATTTTTCAACATTTATTACAAAATACTCTTTCATTAAAATATAAATTAATTCAAAACTAAGAAAGAAAATTACATTTTTGCAAGTTTTACTTCTAGAAGTAAATTTGATAACAGCTCTTATGAAATAGAGTTTATTAATTTGAACAAATATTCTAACTTTTTAACTTTCAACTCAGAACTCAATTTAGGACAGGACCAGGTTACTTTTATGCATAACAAATTGTTTGTAAAATTGTCATTCATCAACACATGAATAAATAAAAAATTCATTAGTTCGTCAATAATTTAATTATAAAATCAAAGGTTATATCTTGTAGCCCAAAAGTTTAGACATAAAAAAAGTCAAAAGTTAAGATTTAATGAGTAATGAATAATTTAGTTAGAAATATTTTGTATTTCAAATAAATAAAATACCTTGTTTCTCAAATTACAAAATATAATATAAATATTCCACATTCTATTTGTAATGTTCATTTGTTGATGACCAGAATATTTACTTATGCTTTGTATTTTTTTTGTTAGATTAGACTTAATGTGTGGGTGTAACGTAAAAAGAATTTGCATTTTTAAAGTAATAGCAGCTTATATCACACTGCTAAAAACTATTTTATAATTAGTTTGTTTCAAATAAATTTTTTATTTAATAATATATAAAAATTTTGTAATGAGAATTCACATTCATTTTGTATACTTTATTTTTTTCTAAATAGATATTTAATTCTGCTAATTTCATTCCAAAATTCATTTGTAAATATGGAAAATTGTTCATTTTGGTTAAATTAGGGAGTTTAATGTTAACGAATGACTTTCTAACTACAGTTAGGAATTGGTGCTTCAAAAATGTAAAATTGCTGTTTTTAATTGTTATACTTCTGAAAAGATACCATAATTTTTTTTTTTTGCTCTGGTTCCTACCTCAGTCATTTTTTCTCAGGTTATTTCAATTACTGCACTGTAATTATAATAAGATTTTTGTTGAATTTCTGCATTTAAAAAAAAATTAACATATAGTTATGCCAGGTTCCTAAAAATGTCTTTCTCTTTTAACTTGATTTCAAGAAAGTGAAGTTTGTATGGTTATTTTAATAGGTTCGAGACATTTTAAAAGGTACTGTATGCATTGCTGAAGTAATTAAGGATGACTTGGATCCTTATACTATCTATGATCATAGTAACACTGAAGTATCTCAGAATAGTCCTGATTCTAAAACTGAGGAACCGAAAGACATACAAAATTCTGATAATTTAGTTACAGAAAATGGTAGTATAAAGACAAATGATGACAAGGATATTTTACAGTGTTCAGTGCCTGTGGCCATAGATTTAGATGAAAATCTTATTTCCGATGATAGTTACAGAACTGTAAATGGTGCTAATGCTTCTTAACATGTCATTAAGTGGTATACATTTCCACTAAAAAATGTAATATATTATTTTTCTAACAAATTACCTGTTATCAATCAATATTATCATAATACTTTTTGTTATTTTTTTCTGTGATTTGACGTAATTTTATAATTATTTCCTGATAAGTATTATTTATATATTGTTATTGAACAATGTGACAATTTGATTTTTTTTATTTATTGCTAATAACTGTATTATGTTTTACATGTGTGTTAATATTTATTTATATTCCCAAAGCTTTTATTTTGGATTCATAAATATTTACTATTCGCTAACAGTGATTTTCTTTACAATTAATTTATTTTTGTGTAATTTCAGAAACTGATAATAGTTTGAAAAGCTTATAAATAGAATGAACATTTTCCATATTCTTAAACTGAAAAATTAAAAGAACTTTATTATTTTAACTTAGAATCTTTAATATTTTCAAAGAACAGTATATAAATTATTTAGTGTGAAAATTTACAGTTAACTTATTTTTTGTATATATTACGGTTAGAGTTATTGAATTGCACTAACACTGTGTGAAGTTAACTGTGCATGCATGAACATCCCTCACAAAAATAAGGTATAATATTCTATAAATATCTTTTGTTCATTGTTTTTAGCAGCTTATTATTCTTAAAATATATATTACTTTTTTTTATTTTTTCTTAAAATATTGCTATTTTTCATAATAATAAAATAATGATAGAGTGCAGCGGCCATTCTCAAATTATGACTTAAATTTATGGCTATTTAATTTTATATGTACATACTATAATTTATTTATTGAGCTATTTTTTTTATAAAAGAATTAAAAAAAAACTTTCATTTATTTTATTCGTATGTAACTCACTAAAAAGAAATTATATGTTGTTCAAGGGATTTTTATTTTTGTTATTTTCGCATTTAACACATTCAGGAAAGCATAATTAATTTTTTGTTAAAAAATGATATTTTATACTCTCATCATGTCAGAAATTATTAAAATCCCTAATCTCTTAAACTATATCATATAGTCATATAAGTATTTAAAATAGTATTTCTAATGAAAATGTAGATTTTGCTCACATACTATTGAACAGAACATTTACTTATTATGTTTTATGTTTTTTTTTCATTAGATTTAATATGTGTATTGATAGTAAAAAACTTTTGGTTTTTAAATAATAATAAAGAATTATATTATATTCTAATTCACTTTGGGAAAGGACAAACTGTATACAGATTCTCCCTCTTGTCACTAAAAAATGTGCTTTAAATATGATATAAGTAAGCATTTTTGTATTTTCCTTAAACATAAAAATTTTTAATTTAAATAATATTCAAGATACGAGTTTGTTAGGCTGAAATGTTGCTACATTAATTAGAAAAATTTAACTGTTAAAATGATTAAAGGTTTAAATGCACGGTACTCTGATATTCTCCAATTTGATGCAAATAAATTGTAATTGTAAATTTAATATACGTAATTACTTAACAATTTTATTTTGCTTTAATAGAAAAAAAACCATTTTGATGAAAGTTTCATGTTTTTACACTTAGGAAAATACTCTGATTTATTTTATTTAGTCCTTTCGTAAAATGATACTTTCTAATGTTCTGGTTTAAATGTATCCTTATTTTTAAATGAATTCAAACCACATTTTTAACATTCCTTTTTATGTATTAAGGTAATGAAATCTTCAGTGTTATTTTTGTGATTTTTTTAAAATATTTTTTTTATTCTTTAGCAAGTGTGCTCTTATCTGTTGTAGTTGCTCTAAATGAGTATATTTTTTATTGTTTAGTGGTTTAATGTAGCATATTTTTGTGATTAACCTCAGTTGACTCATTTTTTTCCCGTTGTCTTGGTTTAGTGCGTTTTTGAAGGTTCTAATGATTTCTGAAAGTGTTTCTATAAATGTTTTTGTTTGTAATTAGTTTTTTAATTAAAATGAAAGTTTTGAATTGAAATTTGAAGAATTTGTTATTTTTTTCTCGAGTTAAAGATGATTCTTCATATTTTTGAAACATAATTAATTGTTTTCTTTGACCATTTTTTAAAAAAAGTTATTTTAAATTAAAGTTATTTTAAATTAAAGTTATTTTAATAAAAGTTATTTTACTTTAGATTATTTTAAAATATTTTTTTTTTTTTTCTTTTTGAAACTTTTTATTCTTATTTTTTTTTTTGCCAGTTACATAAAGAATATTAAAATGTCTTTCATTCTCAAACAGAATTTTCATCATTATGATTTAATTTATATGATTTTAATTTTTATTTCTAATTAATTTATATGCCAATTAAATATACTCAAAGACATTTTATTTTCCTATGAAAATTTGTTTTATTTCAAAGTATTTTGTATGTGTGACTGTGTTTCATATAGATTGTAACAAAATACTAATTTTGGTTCATCAAATTTATGTAAATGATATTGTTACTGTTACTTGTTTAAATTTATGTTACCATATGTAATATTTTTATACCATACATTATTTATGTACTAAAATAATATTTATTACTGTTTTAGTATTTAAATTTTTACATTCACTTATTTTTTATTGATTTTCCAGTGATTTTATTGATTTTCCTAATTTTCCAGTGATTTAAAATATAATATTTATTATGTTAAGCTATATTATATTTTCTTTAAAATAGTAATTATATTAATCTTTTGATTCGATTAAACTATATCATTCGTAAATTAAGTGTGGTAAATTTCTCCAGCTAAAATGAGTCATGTTCTTGGCAGGCTTGGATAGTTGAAAGTGATTTTGATTGTAGATGTTAAAAGACTACTTTTATATAGCTTTATTACAAATTTTGTAATTTTGTGTTTTTATGTATTTGTTACAAGCTTAAAAATTATTATAATTCTTAATTTCTTGATATGTCACAGTTATAAATTATAAATAAGGTAACGTATGTTAAGCATTTTCGCTATTATAATAAGAATTTTCTCTTAATTTTTAAAAAATATTAACTAAGTAGAAGTGAAAGAGATATGCATAAAAACATCTTTATACTTTTTTTTTCTTAATGTAGGATTCAGCCAAAAACATGGTAAATTAAATGTTATTTTTTATTGATTAAAAAGATTGTTCTTAAGTTTACTTTATCTAAATCAATTATAATTCATTTTTATTAGATATCCTTTATGTGCTATTCTCTTAATCCTATTAGAATATTTGAAAAAAAAAATTGTGAATATTTCAGAATAATTCATTCCCTCTCTTATTTAATTATTTTTTTTTTAATAATTTAGGAACTTAGGTAAACTCTTATTGAACTTATGTAAACTTTTATTGAACTTACGTGGAAACTCTTTTTCTTAAATAAACTTTTTTTCTTAAGTCTAAACGTGTCTTTAGCTAACCAGCTAATATATTGTATCTGTGTTACCATATTTTTAAATATGTTGCAGTGATGTGTATGTTTGAGTTGTTATAATATTTATTTCTGAAAATTGATTAGTCAAGTTAAAGCCAGTGTATTTATGCGTGTCTCTCTTTATGTTTACTGCAAACATTTTTTGTCCATTACTCTAATGTATTGATAATCATTTAATTAAAATTTTGTGTTAAAAACTCAAAATATGAAAACTGCTGAGCTATTGATTTAAATTTCTATGTATTACTAAAAATATTTTATAATATTTTTATTAAATAATAGTAAATTTTATTTATGTGTTTCATTCACTTTTTTAGATTGGTTGTCTGTTATTTTTTTATTTTTATTTATAATGATAAAAAAGTTCTGAACCAATTTTTTTACTTTAAAAAACTACCATAACAATATGCAAAACTTTTTGTTGTAGATATTATTCTTGTTGTAAATACTATTTTTTAACACATTGTCATTAGGGTGGTCTATAGCAACATGTTATTTTTTAAAGGTTACAATTTTGCTATCCTCACATCTTAATCTACTTTCAATTACCAAAATTACAGTTATCACAAAATTTCACTTGAATCGAACTACTACTACATAGTGACCCTTATTTGCCTTGAAGTTCGAACAATCATTGAAAAAAGACAAGAAAAATTTTAAAGTATTATCTATTTTAAACAATGCCACAGTTTTAGTATAGCATTGGATCATTAAGTTAAATCAATCATTTTGCTTCCTCATACTAATTCTACCTTATACATCATAAAGCTGTTTTGTTTACTTGAAAATATCTAGTTTAATTATTCTTGAAGATGCTACCTGTCTGTGAGGTTGAAATAAAATAACGTTAATGTAATCAAAGGGATATTTAAGACACACATTTGTTAAAAATAATATTAAGCTGCCTTTTAAAAATGTAGAACTATACATATTATTTTGAAATCAAAACTTAATCATTCTCTGTTAAATATATCACTTTATTTAAATAAACAAATAAAAGAAACAGAAACACTCATTTGAAAAATGAAAAGCAACAAAACTTTTTAAATACAATGGAATAAATTGTAACACAACAATAAATGTATAAAATTTCAATAAGTTACAAAAATGAATTGGTAAATCATACAGTTTATTTCTCAAAGCTTAAATTAGCTTTGATTCGTCAGACTATGAGCAAAAACAGAAAGTAAAACAACTAATATGCACTTGTACATTAAACAAATACATTATAAAATCACAGGTAACATATTGAATTTGTTAGACATCAAAGAAACATAAAGACTAGATTTGCTAGAATGACATTTTCCTAAACATGAAATACATAATAAATATTTCGCACGGTGTTGAATGATTTTTAGAGCTCTGTTCCTAGCTTTTCAACAATTAACCCTCTAGACAAAACAATTTAAAAATTATTGGCTGATCTAAACAAATGATTTTAAAATTCTGAGTAAAGTGTTGAATCAGACTTATTATTTTTCAATAATTTTAAAGCAGTTTTGGTTTATTTCTCAATTGGAAATTCTAAGATAGAGTTGAAGTTTGAGAAATGTAGTATAAGAAGATGGATGATGATTTTCATGATGATCATCTTTCATGTTGATTTCCTTTCAATATTTTTTTCGCGTATCATATTTTATTTATTAAAATATTTTTTTTATCAGACAAATGAAAAATTTAAATATTTACTCGTGTGCTAGATAGAAGCATCACTGCAATTTAATTTATAAATATGCTAAAAGAAAGATATTATCAAGAGTCATTTGAACCTCTTATGCTTTAAATGTTTTGAAACAAATGATTAATTTTGAGTAGTTGAAGCAGTAAAAAAAAAAAAAAAAAAAAAAATCAAGATAATATACTGTTTTAAAATGTTTCATTCTAATTTTGTAACAATCAGCATTTATAAATCTTTGAAATATCTCATTTGCATGCAAAAATCTCGTACATATTTTAGTTTAGTCAATACTCTGTTCAAATAGTTGGGGGATATTGTTGTTTTGATATAAATAATTATAATTTATGTTTGTATGTACTAAAAAAATTAAATTAAGCATTTTCACATTATGATTTTTGTTTGATCTTTTACATTTGCATATTGGCATCTCTATGTATTTGCATGTCAAGTCTTAAACAATTGCACCATGTTTTGAGAAATGATTGATATAAATATCTGATTAAACACCAACTCATCAGTGATAAAGAAATATTTTAGATTAAAAAATATTTTGGTAAGGAGATTTCAACAAAAGTTTCATTCCTAAATTAATTTTAAAAAAACATTAACGATATTTTTAATTAGTAGGCTATTAATATGCTTTTAAGTATTATTTATGATTTAAATTTTGTTCGTTTAATCTTTTTATTATTTAAGACATGTTTTGTGTTTTATTCCAAGGGAATAAAATAAAATAAAAATGTAAAAAATAATCTAGATATATTAACTTTTTTATATATCTTAAGTCTTTTGATATATATATATATATATATATATATATATATATATATATATATATAATGTCTAAGTTATGAGATATGTATTGAGATGCACCATAATAAGTTTATAATTTTTTGTATAAATTCAAAAAAAAAAAAGTTTAAGAGCCATATATAGACCTATAACTTCATATACTAAGGAACTCTATGAAAACTAGGCTTGAGAAATGGTGCTAAGAAATTGGAAAAATGAATCAACTAAGAAAAGTTTGTAGATGAGCAAACTCTATCATAAGAAATTTGGTTAATTTTTTTATTTGATAATCAGGAGATTTTAAGCGAATGATATAAAATTCTCCTGCTAGATACCTTCCGACTAATACTACTTGCTCTGATGTTTCAACTATAGCTGTTTGAATCTGCTTTTCATGGTTGATATTCATTTTTATAATTGCAGTATAGGTAATATGATAATTTTAACGTCTATAAATTTTAATATTTGTCCAAAAAATGTCTTGTTATTTAGAAAGGGGTCTTTTCCTATTCCTGCATGATTATCTTTTGTATTATCACGTAGAACATGTCTAGTACTCATTGAAATACATAATTTATGCTTGAAAGCAGTAATGAGCTGGCGTTTGTCATGCAAGCATCTTAACATATTGAATCGTCATTATCTTTCAGATTTAAATTTAACCCATAATACCAGTAAATAATATCATTTCTAAACTTACATTCTGTCTAACTCTGTTGTGAAGTGCTTTTTTTTTCTGGAACTAACAGAATAGTTATGTGGCTGACTATTTCAGGGTCTACTTAGACAAATTGATACACCAAGGAAAACTAAATTCTAGGTGTTTTATAATAGAACTTTAAACATCTGTAATATTCAGCAGTTTTCAGTAATTTTTTTTTATTATTCCCTCTTCAAATAGTGTTGAAATTTTATACGATTAACAATAACAGGAATGAAATGTAGTTAGATTACTGTTTTTATACCTGAATTTTTAATCCAATTCATTTTATACCTAAATAGTTAATTACATGCCCTGAGTATTTGCTATTTATTTCCTTTTTAATGAAACTGAACTCTGTAAAATTGTTCATTACTGTACAATTAATTTCCTGTTTTAACCTACATATATAAATATTATCTAAAAAAATATTTTAAGAGTATTCTATGTTTTTTTCATATGCTTTTGATGCAGATTTCTAGTATCACACAAAACTTCAATATCCCCAAATTGTTTCAAGCCCATATCATTTTGAAGTATAAGATCTTTAAGTATTCTTGATTGAAACATGCAGATTGTAAAAAAGCTCTATAGAACACATCGCTGTTTATCCAATGGTTAATGAGATCTTTAGCTCATCAGGAAATTTTCATTTTTCAAAATCCTAACGAATTACAACTATTTAAATATTTATAATTACAACTATTTAAATATGTTAATCAACAGGCTATGATTTTGAATAATTATAATAAGATAAAAAATGTGACAAAACATGGCATAATATATCTCTTGATATATTTCCAATATTAAGTCCATGTAAAACTGTTAATTATATTTTTAAAACTCAATTTAATGTGTAAATTTTTTGTTTACTAAGAAGTCATGCTTATCTTTCAACATGTCACACAAAAATTTACCTTAAATGTATATTTTCATACATGTTTTTTTTTTCATAGTCCTTGAATCAGTAGGCGGAATGGTTGGCGCATTTTGACGATGGAAGTCAGTGTATTATAAAGTAACTGTTCAGTCAAGAATCCGGAATGTATTTCGGAGTTATTTTACAAGCACAATGGTGGGGAGCTGCTACGAATCCCCACTGAGGAGTTCGAAAAGGATCATCAACTCTTCTGTAATACATATACATCCATCCATATCTTTCTGTACATTCACTGTCATATCTGAAATGCGCAAAAAACGAGTTTGCTTAAAAGTATTTTAGTTTACTTACAAGTTGAGTTACAAGGATTTTCACACCATAAGAGTATAAAAAAGCATTTAAAAATTATCTTCACTATCACTTGCTGAATCGGCAGATCAAATTGTAAACATATTTTTCACACTCTAGTTTTTAAATTTCTTTGTACCATTTATTACCCCAAAAATATATTTGATGACCTGACTAAGAAAAGGAAGTCTATGTAATATTCACTTACATAAGGGTACACATTTCAATTTAATTCCAAAGATCGTTTTAATTTAAATGCATGTATGGGATATACGTGACAATGTACAATCTGTAATCAAAGTTGAATTAAAGGTACTATTTTTAAAAAATCAAAAAAAAAAGAAGAAAAAAAATTTGGCTTTTAGTGCTACCTCCTCATTTATTTTATTTATTTATTTAAATTTAGATAACTATTTTGTGTTTATTTCAATTTCGTTCTCTCTCTTAAATATTGGACGCCTGTGATGCCCATTAATACTCTATTACTTATTAATTGGGCTATGAAAAGAAATTTGTTGGCAAGAATATAAGCATAATTAACAAAAGTTGATTTAAATTAGGGCGGTTATTGTATTTAATTTTACCAAATATGATTTTTTTTATTTAAATAAATAATTTTATTGACATTTCAGAATCTGAAGTTGGGGCCGGGATAGCCTGGTTCGTAGAGCGTTGGACTCGTGTCCGTGAGAACGGGAGTTCGAATCCAATCGACCGAAGAATCCCTTTGTATTAAATGGTGACTGCTGCACGTTAAATCTGTCGGGGTCACAAAGGCCTCCAAGCTTCTGTAACAAATCAGTATTTCTGGGGGTACTGATCCCTTGAGGAGTTCCCTTGTCTTCTGGATTGAGTTCAACATTACAAGGCTACGGAGTTAAACATTGGTGGTCGCCAACTCAAATTTGGGTCGACTGTACAACGATGGTTATAAAATCAAATTCATCTAAGTTGAGTCTTGGGGGCTCAGGGAATAGAGCGATCGCCTTCCGATAAGGTGAACCGGATTTGAATCTTAGCGGTGGCTGGTTGATTCGAATTCTGCTTCCGTCTGTGATTTTCCAATCTATCGGCTTTCACCGCTCGCTCTACTGTTTTAGCTTTTTTTAAATAAAAAAAAACTTTTATTTTTGACTTTTATTTTTAGTTCAGGAAACAAATTTTAAAGAAAAATAAAATATCTTGCATTATAAGTCTGAAAATGTCTACAGCCAAGGGGAAAATCTCTAAAAAAGAGAGCGTTATCGTCTCGTTAAGAACCGCTGGATTGTAAATTAGCCTACCGGCTGTCACCGACCACAGTGCTGACAAGTGGTAGAAGGATTATGGGTTAGAATTCCATTGCCGTCGTAAGTGTGGTAGGTTTCTGTGATTTTCCACTCCATGTAACACCATTGCTGATTAGTTCTTCCCGCACCCTATAAATCCCCCGCGAAGGCTAGTTTGTCCCAATGCTTGTTCCAGGAGTTCTCTTGTCTTCTGGATTGGATTCAAAATTACAAGGCTACGTAGTTGAACATTGATAGTAGTAAATTCAGAATTGGGTCGCCTTTTAAAAGCTTGTTATACTTTTTTTTTAAATGTAGGACGATTTTTTTGTTAAATTTTTCAATTAAAATTACAGAACAATTCTGCGTGTTTTTATTCTCTCCTCCTTCTGTGTTATTTATTATTACGCTCCGTGAATATTCGTTATTTATTGGTCTCCTAAAAAGAAATTAGAAAAATGTATCAATGATATATTCATAGTTAAGTTGCATTACAGATTCTGGAGAAAAAAAAGTTGAATGAAAGTAATTTAGTCACCCTCAATTTGTAATACTTACAATGGTGATATTCCAATGCAAGGTCCAGTTTCAGCTACACATCTGTAAGAAAAAACATATTGCTGTACACTATCTTGAATAACTTCAACTTCATTGTCGTAGAAATCATGAGTATTGTTGATTTGCTCCCACAAGCGATTCGTTTTGCAGATCTCTTCTGATGGAAAACTTAATTTTGCCTTTTTCTGGACTGTAGTTGTTGATTCATAACTTTGATTTCTTTCATGGATTTGTTCAGGCGTATCTTCAATTAAATATCTTTTACGCTTAGAGCTGCCTCGACTCTGTAAATTGAAATGAAAGTCAAAAGTGAGACACTATTTTTTTTATATAAATAGAATGTTTGCTAATGTAATAGTTAATGTTAGCCATTAACATTATATATATATATATATATATATATATATATATATATATATATATATATATATATATATATATATATATATATATATATATATATATATATACTCATACACAGAATTCTCCCTAGGAATAAAAAAGGGCACTTTGATGTTTGACAGAGCACTCGCCACCGTTAAAATTTATCTAAGTGTATAATATTATGTAATAACTAAATTTGAGCCTCAATAATTTTAAATTACCCTTACCTACCTATTGTATAATACTATTGTATAGTTATGTGTGTATTTCAAAAATAAATTCTCACTCCTTTTCAAAATAAGAGAATAATTTGTAGTTTATTAAAAAATAATTATAGGTATGCTAAAATACAACCACTGTGTTCATTTTTTTCTTCAAAAAAGTTAACTTAAAAAAAAATGGTAAATTAATAAACAACTTCTTTTTACCACAATTTAAACTTATAATTATAAAAAAAATAATCATTTAAAAGTGCTTTTTAAGGGAAAAAGGTATTTATTTAAAAAATAATTCTAAATTTAAGATCACTTAATTCATTTGTATACTCCCTTCCCGAAAAAGAAAAAGTTATAAAGATTTTACCTGTTGAAAATAATTCTATCAAAATAAAGATTTGTAATAGTGATCAGTATGAAACCTATAAGCACAGATAATTTTACCTGTGGTAATTATTACTTAAACTGTTAATTGTTTTTTAAAATGGAATATGAATAAAAATGTAATGTTTTTAAGGGATGGCGGCTTATTTTTACGAAATGGCCAAAGAGGCGCATCAAAGGGCAAGTAGAGCCGGTAGCTCTTCTGAAACCGCTTTAGGAAAACACTGTATATATATATAGATATAAACAAATAATTTTCATAGACGACGCACAAATTGATTTTTTTTGAGTTTTATTTATATCTTAAGATAAATTCTTTAAGAAAGAGGTTTCCCCAGTCAGGGTCTTTGCTATTCGGACCATAGTTGTTTTAACAGAGGTTATATCATGAAAAAGCCACGCAAAACTCTGAAAGGGAATGGGTTACAAGAATATCTTTAACGTTATCGAGCGTTATCCGAAAGGGAAAATTTAACATTCTCGATTCGTTTTAACAGATAATGGCATACAGACTATAGGCAATTTTCAAGATTTCCTTAATGAGTATATTTCCAAGAATTATCGCCCAATAACTTTAGAAAATAATCTTCTAATTGGAATATTGACTTTTTATGGCTTTTAATGCAAGAACGATTTCTAGGTCTTAAAATTAATCAGAGAATCGATTTTTAACTATGAATTAATGTAGAAAGACTCATATGACACATACAATGTTTTTACATTTACATATTGAGACGCTCTATATTATATATTTTCTATAATTTGAGTTTTTACGATCCTGGACAAACAGTTAGGTGACGGGAAGCAAATCAAAGTGTCACCTCTGTAGCCGCAATCATGGGATCGTCAAAAAGTGTTTTTGGACAATTAAAAATGTCCGCTTAAGGTGGAAATGCTATGTGATGGTGGGTTGGTGGTTGTTGTAGGAGCAGCACACCTCAAAAGGAACAGAAATGCCACTCCTAGGCTGCAGACCTTGCAACCACTACTGTTTCACATGTTTCTCCCAGAACCATCTCAGGGTAATGAAATCAAGTTGGTTTGATCGCACGTTAACCTGTTCCCCGTTTTAACCACGTCATCGTCGAGAAAGATTACGTTAGTAAAAGGGACGTATAGATTCGGGTAACTAGCAGTGGTCCAGAATGTTCTCCGACGGATCCCGATCCACTATGACAAGTGATTCTGCCTACCAGTTGGTGTGGAGAGAGAGCAATGATTTCAAAAATAAAAAAAAACAATTTCTTTTAAAAAAAAAAAAGAGAGAGAGAGTTTATTTTATAGCAATTTTTTGGAATGTCCATGAAGTGTAAGTAGTTCAAATTTGGTAAAAAAAGATTATATAGAGTGATTTTATCGCTTATATTTACTGAATAATAATAAGAATAAGTCTTAAATGTAAAAAATCTCAAACCTTCTCCTAGGCGTTAACTATCTTTGTTTAAAAATATATAATTTTGTGATGCCCTTATGGGCATTACATATTTCCTAGCTTTTAAAATTTCTTTAGTTTCAGAAATTGAATTTTTTTAATCATTCTTAATCCAAGTTTTATTAAATTAAATTATTTATTTGATTCTTATTTCATTTCAATAAAAAAACAAATATAAATATATTAATCTGTTCTTAACAATCAATGTAACGGCTAAATTTTTAAAAAAAAATTCATTAATTCACAGTCGCGACTAAATAGAACATAAAAATCTATTTTTAACTCTCTATTCCTCAGCTATTTTATTTCTCTAACCACAAAAATGTTTCAGTTACAGGGTTATATTAATTCTTATTAAGCGGTAGCCATATTATTTAGTATTAATGACGCAGGGGTGACTTTGTTTTTGGCTATTTTATTTTTCGATAAATGGTCAACTATAGATATTCTTCCCACGTTTTTAAGTGTCTCTTTGCAACTGTTCATTTCACTTTTAAAGCTGTTTTTCGAAGCTCTATCGGAAAAGAAAGAAGTCATAGTTTAAGTGCCTTACACTTGAAGCAATGCCATGATTTTAAACTATATATATAATCTATATATATAAACTATATATATATAATCATGCCGCGAAGAATTATCTGGGCTTTAAAACAGACAAATAACTTAAAAATTTTAAAAGTTATTAAACTTTTTAAAAATCGCCAATTTGGCGACATTTTAACATCTAGATGAAAATTATCAAAATCACTGTCTTCTCACTTTTTGCAAATTTTTATAAGCCCATGTAATACAGCATTGGAGTAAGTTTTTAAATATTAAAAAATTAGACCACAAACGGCTTTTCATTTTCACAAGATTGTAATTTTTCTCCATATTGACGTTTTACACCATTTTCAAAAGAAGCATGGACAGCGCTGGCTTTAGATACGCTAAACTTGACTAAACAGTCATGGGTGACAGTGGCTAACTCAGAGCAGTATAAAAGTAACATATTATTCGCAAAAAAGCATCATTTCATATTGCGACTGAGCCTTCGTAAAACTGCCTTAATTTAAAATTCTTGGTGTTAGAACTGGAGGGTTTGGGACAGTTCAAGGCCCCTCAGTCCGACAGTTAATTAATTACAAAAATTTAATCATATATATATTTTTAAATTGATGTCTTCCTCTCTACAATGACACATTTTTTTGTTACTGCTTGATATTTTGTTATCTTCGACATTTGGCCATATTTGTATTTTCCTTAAATATATTCTCTCGATAAAGTAACAAAAATTTTTGTTCAAATTTTCGTGATAAATATTATGGAATATTTCCAAGAAATTTCTAGAAAATAATTGGTTGCAAATAATTGTAGTGAATAGATAATTGTTTACCTGTCTCGATGGATGTAAAGAAGTTCCAATATCTGGATCTATATTAGGTCGTCCTTTGCCAACCCATAAATATCTTTGATCTAGGGCTGGATGGTGACGTATATGGTCATACAAAGAACGCATTTTTTGTCGTAACACAGCATACTGTATTTCTGTTAATTGAAGTTCAGGATAAGATTCCATTTCTCTAAAAATTTCTTCTGTATAGGCTAAAAGATGCGAAACAAAAATTTTTGAAATATACATATACTTCTTTTTGTGAGTATCTTAAATATTTTAATTGTTAAAATAAAAATATTGTAACATTAAAATATGTGTGCTTCTGAAGAACTTAATTAAATATGGAAATGAAAATGAATAAAATATGAAGAATAATTGAATAAAATAAGAAAATTCTTCTTAAGGAAAAATAGGACTCTTAGTGAGTTTTGTCTAAATTAAATCATTAAAATAATTCATTATTAATTTATTCTTTTTTAATTAAATTATGTACTTAAAAGAAGGGGGAGGGGTACGAACCCAGAAATAATTGAGATATTATTTGAAGAAAACCCATTTTTTATATTATTAAAGGCAATAACTCTTTTATTTTTATTATTTAATTTTAATTTACTTTTTCGCAATTTCGTGCCTTTTTTAAAAACTTAAATTAAAATGATTCTGTTTCCTCATGATATTAAAATTAAAATTTATTTTTTATTTGTAGCCACATGAAAGAATTTTTTTTATTTAATTAAAATTTGTATTTACTTCCATTGAAAAATGTGAATGGTATAAGATATTCAATTCAAAAGATTCTCTTTATTTATGCTAGTTTGTATCCTCGATTCTTAAAACACGTTTTCAAAGATAGATGGCAGCACCACAGTATTTTTTAGGAGTCGTGTTTAGAAGTTCTTTTACAATTGTTAGGATTCTTTTTGTTATTGGTCATTTTTCATTTTTTTTTTAAATACAGTTACAACACGATAATTATTTAACAAATTCCTCTTTTTTTCAGTTTAAAATTTTAAAAATATAATCTTATGTATATTATTTAGATAAAATACAAATGTGAATCATTTTAGAAGAAAGAGCTATTCACGTCAAAAATGAAAAGCAGTTAAAAATTTAAATGCATGTTTCGTCATTGAGATTCTTATTTTGAACATAACTCAACATGAGTGTTTAAAATAGAGAATATAGCTTCAAATGTGAAGGATCATGTATGAAATGGGATGTGATTGTATTGTGTTAAAAAAATAGATCTAGCTGAAATTGCGTGTTTAAGAAAATGAACCCATTGAAAATGCGCTTATTTGATGTTAAAGAGTGGAAAGAAAATTTCTAAACTTCTTATAGCTTTACAAAATTATTTTAGAATCTTGCGCTTACTTCTTTAATCAAGCAAAATCTTAATGGAACAGTCTCGGATTTCGTGTCGAAGAGCTTGAGTAGGTTACAAATGTCAAATTTTTTACTTTATATATAGAACCAATATTATAAATTTAAAACACTCGTGGAAACCCTTTAAAGAGAACTTTAGATCTTTAAAGTCTGTTGAAGAAAAAAAAGGTCGCAACGTAGAGGTGGTTTTTCTTGGAGGTTTCGCTGTACTTTCGAATTCAAAACCGATGATCTTTTCTTAAATAAATAATACATTTATTATAGGTGGGTAAGGAGATAGCTGTATTAATGAACTTTTGAAATAATTTAACGTCTCACGGTGATTGTTGCAATTTTATATATATTTAATAGAAATAATTTTTTTAAATAAAAAAATTTTCGTTCACTTATTTTCGTTGTTTTAAAAATTATTATCATGAAGATTTAAATGGGGGTTATAACTTCTGCTTATTTATTTATAATATTTTAGAAACTTTTGCAATATAGTTAGGGCAGATAGAAATAATTTAGATGCATTTTTTCTTAATATTTGATGT